>NW_027077827.1:300000-380000 GCF_963930625.1 Muntiacus reevesi | reverse complement strand
TTCTCTGGGCCGTTTCCCCTGAGCCTGGAGTCAACCTTGGGGGTCCGCACTCCCAGACCAAGAAAGAACCACATGCACACGTCGTTTCCTGAGCCCTGCACCTTCCGAGAGCTCGAGTGAGCCAGAGTCTCTCAGGCAGCTCCTCGGCCACCCCAGCAGCACAGCCTGTGTGTCAAGGGGCAGAGCCGACCTAGGGGCAGAGTGGGCCTCTTGCTCTCCCAGCTGCCCTGAGGCTGCTGGGAGAAAGACCCAAACTCCCCACATCCCTCTCTCCAGGCCGTCTGAGCTCCAAGTCCTTGCAGTGTGGAGACAGCCTCTGCCTGCACGTCCCCTCCGACTTTGACCCAAAAGAGGCCTAGGCCAGGGAAAATATGCTACGGAGTATGTGACTGGGGAAGCGACCACGCATGTCTAGACACACACGCCGCAGCCTGCTCCTTCATGGGGCAGGAGCCCCGGAGACCAGGAAGGTCTGGGCAAGGCTGGCCAAGGACAGGGGTCTTGCTGGGTCCTTCCCATGGCCTGTGGGGACTCTGAGCAGAACCGGCCCTTTCCCGCAGGAAGACCTCCCCAACTGCCTCCAAAGGCCGGATTGCAAGCCTTCTCGCCAGACTGCTGCCGCTCCCTACCGAGGGAGGCCTGCTTTTCCCGCAAGTCGCACACTCTGCTCTTAAGCCCAGGAGAAAAGCGCTTCAGGGTGGTCCTCTCTCTGGGCCCTTGCCCCTGAGCTTGGAGTCAAGCTTGGACATCCACATTGCCAGGAAGAGGCAGAATCACATGCATACGTTTGTTCCTGCCCCCTGCACCTTCCGAGGGCTTGATTGAGCCCTGTCAGACATGTCCTCCGCAGCCCCAGCAGTACTGCCTGTGTGTCAAGGGGCAGAGCCGACCTAGGGGCAGAATGGGCCTCGGTGAGGGAGTTACGGCCAGCAGACGAGAGGTCTTGCAAACAGGCCTTTGGAGGCTGCTGGTGAGGTCTTCGAAGGACAGAGTCCTGGTTCTGCTCAAAGGCCCCAAAGGCCATGGGCAGTTTCCAGCATAGACCCTGCCCTAGGACAGCCATGACCAGACCTTCCTGGCCTCCGGGGTACTGCCTCATGAAAGGGCAGGCGGCGGCGAGTTGTTCAGGCATGCCCAGACACCTCCCCAGGATCATTCCCTGAGCGCCTTTCCCATGGTTCCTAGGCCTCATTTGAGGCCTATTTGGAGGGGAGTTTCTGCCAGGGGCTCTCTCCACACTGCAAGTGACTCGAGTCCGGACGGCGTGGTGAGAGGGAAGAGTCCAGCAAGGGGATCGATACCTAAGGCCTCTTTTTCCCAGAATACTCAGGGCAGCAGGGTGAACAAGTGGCCCTCAGTGACCCTAGGTCGGCCCTGCCCCTTCACACACAGGCACTGCTACTGGGCTTCCCCAGGAGCTGCCTAACAGCCTGTGGCTCTCCCGAGCTCTCTGACCGTGCAGAGGGCCGGAAGATACGTGTGCATGTGGTTCTGCCTTGGCCTGTTATTGTGGAGCCCCTAGCTGTCTCCCAGGCTCAGCGCCAAAGGCCTGAGAGAGGAACATCCCGAAATTCTTTTCTCCCAGGCATGGAAGCAGAGTGCGCGGCTTGCGGGAAACCCAGTCCTCCCTCGGTTAGGGAGAGGATGCCAGCCTGTGAGAGTGTTTGCAAACCAGCTGCTGGTGAGGTGTTCCAATGGCACAGTGCTGGTTCTGCTCAGAGGCCCTACAGGCCAGGGGCAGGCCCCAGCAAGGACCGGCCCCAGGCCAGCCTTGCCAAGACCTTCCTGGCCTCTGGGTGTACTGCCCCATGAAGATTCAGGCAGCAGGGAGTGTGTCCAGACATGCTCAGGCGCCTCCCCAGTCTCATTCCCTTAGCACCTTTCTCAAGATACCTTGGCCTCATTTCAGGTCTATTTGGAGGGGACGTTTCTGGCAGGGCCTCTCTTCACACTACAAGGGACTGGAGCCTGGACGGCCTGGTCAGAGAGAAGAGGCCAGCAATGGGGTCGATGTCCAAGGTGTCTTTGGCCCAGCAGCCTCAGGGCAACAGGGTGAGCAACTGGCCCTCACTGCCTCTAGGTCGGCTCTGCCCCATCACACACAGGTGCTGCTGCTGGTCTTGCCCAGGTGCTGACAGACAGACTCTGGCTCTCCCAAGCTCTCTGACGGTGCAGGGGGCAGGAAGAGACGTGTGCATGTGGTTCTGCCTTGGCCTGGGTGTGTGGAGCCCGTAGCTGTCCCCCAGGCACTGGGGCAAGGGCCTTAGATCGGACGAACACGATGCACTATTTTCCTGGTCTTGGGAACAGAGTGTATGGCTTGTGGGAAACCCGGGTCTCCCTCGGTGAGGGAGAGGACGCCAGCCTGTGAGAGTGCTTGCAAACCAGCCTTTGGAGGCTGCCGGTGAGGTATTCCAGCAGCAGAATGCTGGTTGTGCTCAGAGGCCCCACATTCCAGGCGCAGGTCCCAGCATGGACACTGCCCCAGGCCAGTCTTGACCAGACCTTCCTGTCCTTTGGGGGTAGTGCCCACGAAGGGGCAGGCTGTGGGAAGTGTGTCCAGACATGCTCATGCACCTCCCCAGGCTCATTCCGTGAGCACTCTTCCCCTGGTGCCTAGGCCGCATTTGAGGCCTATTTAGAGGGGAGGTTTCTGGCAGGGGCTCTCTCCACCGCGCTAGGGCCTGGAGCGCTGAGGCCATGGTCAGAGGGAAGAGGCCAGCAAGGAGGTCGATGCCCAAGGCCTCTTTGGCCCAACAGCCTCAGGGCAGCAGATTGAGCAAGTGGCCCTCTGTGCCCCTAGGTTGACCCTGCCCCTTCATGCACAGGCCGTGGTGCTGGGTTTGCCCATGAGCTGCCTGATATACTCTGGCACACCTGAGCTCTCTGATGGTGCAGGGGGCAGGAAGACTCGTGTGCATGTGGTTCTGCCTTGGCCTGGGAGTTTGGAGCCCCTAGCTGTCTCCAAGGCTCAGGGGCAAGGCCCTGAGAGGGGACCACCCAGCGCTATTGTCCTGGGCTTGGAAGCAGAGTGGGAGGCTTGCGGGAATCGCGGGCCTCCCTCAGTGAGGGAGAGGTTTCCAGCTGGAGAGAGTACTTGCAAACCGGCCTTTGGAGGCTGCCGGTGATGTCTTCCAGCGGCACAGTGCTGGTTCTGCACAGAGGATCCACAGGCCAGTGGCAGGTCCCAGCACGGACCCTGCCCAGGCCAGCCTTGACCAGACCTACCTGGCCTCCGAGGATACTGCCTCACGAAGGGGCAGGCAGTGGGGAATGTGTCCAGACATACACAGGCACCTCCCCAGGCTCATTCCCTGAGCACCTTTCCCATGGTTCCTAGGCCTCATTTGAGGCCTACTTCGAGGGGAGGTTTCTGGCAGGGCCTCTCTCCACACTACAAGGACTGGAGCCCGGATGGCCTGGTCAGAGGGAAGAGGCCAGCAAGGCGGTCGATGCCCAAGGCCTCTTTGTCCCAGCAGCCTCAGGGCAGCAGGAAGAGCAAGTGTCCCACTGTGCCCCTAGGTTGGCCGTGCCCCATCATACATAGGCGCTGCTACTGGGCTTGCCCAGGGGCTGCCTGACAGACTCTTGTTCACCCAAGCTCTCTGGCGGTGCAGGGGGCAGGAAAAGACGTGTGCATGTGGTTCTGCCTTGGCCTGGGAGTGTTGAGCACCGAGCTGGCCCACAGGCTCATTGGCAATGGCCCTGAGAGAGGACCACCTCGAAGTGTTTTCTCCCGGGCGTGGGAGCAGAGTGCGGGGCTTGTGGGAATCGCGTGGCTCCCTCGGGGAGAGTGCTTGCAAACTGGCCTTTGGAGGTAGCCAGGGAGGTCTTCCAGCGGCAGAGTTCTGGATTTGCTCTGTGGCCCCACAGGCCAGGGGCAGGTCCCAGCATGGACCCTGCTCCAGCCCAGCCAAGCTCAGACCTTCCCGGCCTCTGGGGGTACTGCCCCATGAAGGAGCAGGCTGTGGAATGTGTGTCCATACATGCCCAGGCGCCTCCATAGGCTCATTCCATTAGCACCTTTTCCCTGTTGCCTAGGCCTTTTGAGGCCTACTTGGAGGGGAGGTTTCTTGCAGGGGCTCTCTGCACACTGCAAGGGTCTGGAGGATGGATGGCCTGGTCAGAGGAAGGAGGACAGCAAGGAGGTCGTTTCCCAAGGCCTCTTTGGCCCAGCATCCTAAGTGCACCAGGAAGAGCAAGTGGCGCACTGTGCCCCTAGGTAGGCCCTGCCCCTTCACACACAGGCGCTGCTGCTGGGCTTGCCCAGGGGCAGCCTGACAGACTCTGGCTCACCCGAGCTCTCTAAAGGTGCAGAGGGCCAGAAGAGACGTGTGCATGTGGTTCTGCCTTGGCCTGGGTGAGTGGAACACCTAGCTGTCCCCAGGCTCCGGGGCGAATGCCTGAGAGAGGAACACACTAAAGTGCTTTTCTCCCAGGTTTGGGAACAGAGTGCAGGGCTTGCGGGAAAGACGGGCCTCCCTCGGTGAGGGAGAGGCAGCCAGCTGGTGAGACTGCTTGCAAACCAGCCTTTGGAGGCGGCCGGTGAGGTCTTCCAGCGGCACAATGCTGATTGTGCTCAGAGTACCCACAGGCCAGGGGCAGGTCCCAGCATGGACCCTGCCCAAGGCCAGCCTTGACCATACCTTCCTGGCTTCCGGGGGAACTGCCCCACGAAGGGGCAGGCAGCGGGGTGTGTGTCAAGACATGCCCAGAAGCCTCCCAAGACTCATTCCCTTAGCGCCTTTCCCATGGTTCCTAGGCCTCATTTGAGGCCTACTTCGAGGGGAGGTTTCTGGCACGGGCTCTCTCCACACTGCAAGGGCCTAGAGCCTGGACGGCCTGGTCAGAGGGAAGAGGCCAGCAAGGGGGTCGATTCCCAAGGCCTCTTTGTCCCAGCAGCCTCAGGGCAGCAGGGTGAGCAAGTGGCCCACTGCGCCCCTAGGTTGGTCCTGACCCTTCACACACTGGCGCTGGTGCTTGGCTTGCCCAGGAGCTGCCTGAGAGACTCTGGCTCACCCGACCTCTCTGACGGTGCAGGGGACAGGAAGACTCGTGTGCACGTGGTTCTGCCTTAGCCTGGGAGTTTGGAGCCCCTAGCTGACCCCAGTTTCAGGGGCAAGGCCCTGAGAGGGGACCACACAAGAGCTTTTTTCCTGGGCTTGGGAACAGAGTACATGGCTTGCGGGAATCGCAGACATCCGTCGGTGAGGGAGAGGTGGACTACCGGCGAGAGTGCTTGCAAGCCGGCCTTTGGAGGCTGCCGGGGAGGTCTTCCATCGCCACAGTGCTGGTTCTGCTCAGAGGCCCCACAGGCCAGGGGCAGGTCCCAGCATGGACGCTGCCCCAGGCCAGCCTTTCCCAGACCTTCCTGGCCTCCAGGGGTACTGCCTCATGAAGGGGCAGGTGGCTGGGACAGTGTCGAGACATGCCCAGGCACTTCCTCAGGCTCATTCCATTATGCCATTTCCCTGGTGCCTAGGCCTCATTTGAGGCCTACTTGGAGGGGAGGTTTCTGGCAGGGGCTCTCTGAACATTGCAAGGGCCTGGAGCCCTGAAGGCCTGGTCAGAGGAAAGAGGCCAGCAAGGGGGTCGATGCCCATGGCCTCCTTGGCCCAGCAGCCTTAGGGCAGCAGGGAGAGCAAGTGGTCCATTGTGCCCCTAGGTCAGCCCTGCGCCTTCACACACAGGCGCTGCTGCTGGGCTTGCCCAGGAGCTTCCTAACAGACTGTGGCTCACCCGAGCTCTCTGACAGTGCAGAGGGCCGGAAGAGACGTGTTCATGGGGTTCTGCCTTGACCTGGGTGTGTGTAGACCCTAGCTGTCCCCCAGGCACTGGGGAAAGAGCCTGAGAGCGGACGAACCTAATGCGCTATTGTCCTGGGCTTGGGAACAGAGTGCTTGGCTTGCGGGAAACGTGGGTCTCCCTTGGGGAGAGTCCTTGCAAACCGGCCTTTGGAGGCTGCCAGTGAGGTCTTCCAGCGGCACAGTGCTGTATATGATCAGAGGCCCCACAGGCCAGTGGCAGTTCCCAGCATGGACCCTCCCCCAGGCCAGCCTTGACCAGACCGTTCTGGCCTCCGGGGGTACAGCCTCATGAATGGGCAGGCGGCGGGGAGTGTCTACAGACATGACCAGGCGCCACCCCAGTATCTTTTCCTTAGCCCCTTTCCCATGATTCCTAGGCCTCATTTGAGGCCTACTTGGAAGGGAGGTTCCTGGCAGGGCCTCTCTCCAAACTGCAAGAGACTGGAGCCTGGACGGCCTGGTCAGAGGAACGAGGCCAGCAAGGGAGTCGATGCCCAAGGCCTCTTGGTCCCAGCAGACTCAGGGCAGCAAGGTAAGCAAGTGGCCCATTGTGCCCCTAGGTCAGCCCTGCCCCTTCACACACAAGCTCTGCTGTTGGGCTTGCCCAGGAGCTGCGTGACAGACTCTGGCTCACCTGAGCTCTCTGATGGTGCAGGGGGCAGAAAGACTCGTGTGCATGTGGTTCTGCCTTGGCCTGGGAGTTTGGAGCCCCTAGCTGTCCCTCACGCTCAGGGGCAAGTCCCTGAGCAATTGGTCCCAAGACCAATCAAGCGCTTTCCTCCTGGGCTTGGAGCAGAGTGCGTGGCTTGCGGGAATCGCTGGCCTCCCTCGGTGAGGGAGAGCCAGCCAGCCGGCGAGAGTGCTTGTAAACCGGTCTTTCGAGGTTGCCGGTGAGGTCTTCCAGTGGCACAGTGCTGGTTTTGCTAAGAGGACCCACAGGCCAGGGGCAGGTCCCAGCAAGGACCCTGCACCAGGTCAGCCTTGACCAGACATTCCTGGCCTCTGGGGGTACTGCCCCACAAAGGGGCAGTTGGCGGGGAGTGTGTCCAGACATGCCCAGGTGCCTCCCCAGTCTAATTCCATTCGTGCCTTTCCCATGCTTCATAGGCCACATTTGAGGCCTACTTGGAGGGGAGGATTCTGGCAGGGCCTCTCTCCACACTGCAAGGGACTGGAGCCCGGACAGGCTCGTCAGAGGGAAGAGGCCAGCAATGGGGTCGATGTCCAAGGCCTCTTTGGCCAAGCAGCCTCAGGGCAGCAAGGTGAGCAACTGGCCCTCAGTGCCCCTAGGTGGGCCCTGCCCCATCACACACAGGCGCTGCTGCTGGGCTTGCCCAGGCACTGACTGACACACTCTGGTTCACCCAAGCTCTCTGACAGTGCAGGGGGCAGGAAGAGATGTGTGCATTTGATTCTGCCTTGGCCTGGGTGTGTTGAGCCCCTAGCTCTCCCCCAGGCACTGGGGCAAGGGCCTGAGAGTGAATGAACACGATGCACTATTGTCCTGGTCTTGGGAGCAGAGTGCGTGGCTTGCAGCAAAGGCGGGTCTCCCTCGCAGAGAGTGCTAGCAAATCGGCCTTTGGAGGCAGCCGGGTAGGTCTTCCAGCAGCAGAGTGCTGGATTTGCTCTGTGGCACACAGGCCCGGGGCAGGCCCCAGCAAGGACCCTGCCTCAGTTCAGCCTTGCCCAGACCTTCCTGGCCTCCGGGTGTACTCCCCCTCGGAGGGGCAGGCGGTGGGTAGTGTGTCCATACATGCCCAGATGCCTCACCAGTCTCATTCACTTAGCGCCCTTCCCATGGTTCCTAGGCCTCATTTGAGGCCTACTTGGAGGGGAGGTGTCTGGCAGGGCCTCTCTCCACACTGCAAGGGACTGGAGCCCTGACGGTCTGGTCAGAGGGAAGAGGCCAGCAAGGGGGTGGATGCCCAAGGCCTCTTAGTCCCAGCAGCCTCAGGGCAGCAGGGTAAGCAAGTGGCCCACTGTGCCCCTAGGTCGGCCCTGTCCCTTCACACACAGGCTCTGATGTTGGGCTTGCCCAGGAGCTGCGTGACAGACTCTGGCTCACCTGAGCTCTCTGATGGTGCAGGGGGCAGGAAGATTCGTGTGCACGTGGTTCTGCCTTGGCCTGGGAGTTTGGAGCCCCTAGCTGTCCCCCACGCTCAGGGGCAAGACCCTTAGTGGGGACCACCCAAGCACTTTTCTCCTGGGCTTGGGAGCACAGTGCATGGCTTGTGGGAATCACGGGCCTCCCTCAGTGAGTGGTAGGTAGCCAGCCAACGAGAGTGCGTGCAAACCAGGCTTTGCTGGTTGCCGGTGAGGTCTTCCATTGCCACAGTGCTGGTTCTGCTCAGAAGCCCCACAGGAGAGTGGCAGGTCCCAGCTCGGACCCTGCCCCAGGCCAGCCTTGACCAGACCTTCCTGGCCTCCGGGGGTACTTCCTCAGGAAGGGGCAGGCGGCGGGGTGTGTGTAATAACATGACCAGGGACCTCCCCAGGCTCATTCCCTGAGCGCCTTTCCCATGATTCTTAGGCCTCATTTGAGGCCTACTTGGAGGGGAGGTTTCTGGCAGGGCCTCTCTCCACACTGCAAAGGACTGGAGCATGTACGGCCTGGTCAGAAGGAAGAGGCCAGCAAGTGGGTCGATTTCCAAGGGCTCTTTAGCCCAGCAGCCTCAAGGCAGCAGGGAGAGCATGTGGCCACTGTGCCCCTAGGTCGGCCCTGGCCCTTCTCACACAGGCGCAATTGCTGGGCTTGCCCAGATGGAACCTGACAGATTGTGGCTCACCCGAGCTCTCTGATGGTGAAGAGGGCCGGAAGAGACGTGTTCATGTGGTTCTGCCTTGGCCTGGGTGAGTGGAACCCCTAGCTATCCCCCAGGCTCAGGGGCAAGGATCCTGAGAGAGGACCTCCATGAAGAGCTTTGCTCTGGGGCTTGGGAGCAGAGCACGCAGCTTGCGGGAATCGTGGGCCTCACTCGGGGAGAGTGCTTGCAAACTGGCCTTTGGAGGCAGCTGGGGATGTCTTCCAGTGGCAGAGTGCTGGTTCTTCTCAGAGGCCCCACAGGCCACGGGCAGGTCCCAGCATGGACCCTGCCCCACGCCAGCCTTGCCCAGACTTTTCTGGCCGCCGGGGGTACTGCCTCACGAAGGGGCAGGTAGCAGGGAGTGTGTCCAGACATGCCCAGGCACCTCTCCAGGCTCATTCCCTGAGCGCCTTTCCCAAGGTTCCTAGGCCTCATTTGAGGCCTACTTGGTGGGGAAGTTTCTGGCAGGGCCTTTCTCCACTATGCAATGGACTGGAGCCCGGACGGCCTGGTCAGAGGGAAGAGGCCATCAAGGGTGTCATTGCCCAAGGCCTCTTTGTCCCAGCAGCCTCAGGGCAGCAGGGTGAGCAATGACCCTCAGTGCCCCTAGCTCGGCCCTGCCCCATCACACACAGGCGCTGCTGCTGGACTTGCCCAGGAGCTGTCTGACAGACTCTGGCTCACCCAAGCTGTCTGACGGTGCAGGGGCAGGACGAGACGTCTGCATGTGGTTCTGCATTGGCCTGGGTGTGTGGAGCCCCTAGATGTCTCCCAGGATGAGGGGCAAAGGTCTGAGAGAGGAACACCGCGAAGCGCTTTTCTTCCAGGCTTGGGAGTCGAGTGCGCGGCTTGCGGGAAACGCGGGCCTCCCTCGGTGAGGGTGAGGCAGCTATCCAGCGAGAGTGCCAGCAAACCGGCATTTGGAGGCTGCTGGTGATGTCTTCCAATCGCACAGTGATGCTTCTGCTCAGAGCCCCAACAGGCCAGGGGCAGGTCCCAGCAAGGACCCTGCCCCAGGCCAGCCTTGACCAGACCTTCCTGTCCTCCGGGGGTACTGCCCCACGAAGGGGCAGGTGGCAGGGAGTGTGATCAGACATGCCCAGTCCTCTCCCCAGTCTCAATCCATTAGCGCCTTCCCATGATTCCTAGACCTCATTTGAGTCCTACTAGGAGGGGAGGTTTCTGGCAGGGCCTCTCTCCACACTGCAGGGGACTGGAGCCCGGACGGTCTGGTCAGAGGGAAGAGGCCAGCAAGGGGTTTGATCCCCAAGGCCTCTTTGGCCCAGCAGCCTCAGGGCAGCAGGAAGAGCAAGTGGCCACTGTGCCCCAAGGTTGGCCCTGCCCCTTCACACACAGGGGCTGCTGCTGGGTTTTTCCCATGAGCTGCCTGACATACTCTGGATCACCTGAGCTCTCTGACGGTGCAGAGGGCCGGAAGAGACGTGGGCATGTGGTTCTGCCTTGGTCTTGGTGTGTGGAGCCCCTAGCTGTCCCCCAGGCTCAGGGGCAAAGGCCTGAGAGAAGAACACTCAGAAGTGCTTTTCTCCCAGGCTTGGGAGCAGAGTGCGCGGCTTGCGGGATACGCCGGCCTCCCTCAGTGAGTGCGAGGTGGCCAGCCGGCGAGAGTGCTTGCAAACAGGCCTTTGGAGACAGCCGGGGAGGTCTTCCAGCTGCAGAGTGTTGGTTCTACTCAGAGGACCCAAAGGCCAGGGGCAGGTCCCAGCCTGGACCCTGACCCAGGCCAGCCTTGACCAGACCTTCCTGGCCTCCGGGGGTACTGCCCCACGAAGGAGAACGCTGCGGGGAGTGTGTCCAGACATGCCCAGGCTCCTCCCCAGGCTCATTCCCTGAGCACCTTTTCCCAGGTTCCTAGGCCTCGTTTGAGGCCTACTTGGAGGGGAGGTTTCTGGCAGGGGCTCTCTTCACAGTGCAAGGGACTGGATCCCGGACGGCCTGGTCAGAGGGAAGAGGCCTGCACGGGGGTCGTTGTCCATGGCCTCTTCGGCCCAGCAGCCTGAGGGCAGCAGGAAGAGCAAGTGGCCCACTTTGCCCCTAGGCCAGCCCTGCCCCTTCACACACAGGCGCTCCTGCTGGTCTTGCCCAGGAGCTGCCTGACAGACTCTGGCTCACCCGAGCTCTCTGACAGTTCAGGGGGCAGGAAGACTCGTGTGCATGTGGTTGTGCCTTGGCCTGGGTTTGTGTAGCCACTCGCTGTCCCCCAGGCTCAGGGGCAAGGCCCTGAGACGGGACCACCCAAGCGCTTTTCTCCTGGGCTTGTGAGTAGAGTGCGTGGCTTGCGGGAATCGCGGGCCTCCCTCGGTGAGGGAGAGGTGGCCAGCCGGCGAGAGTGCTTGCAAACCGGCCTTTGGAGGCTGCCGGCGAGGTCTTCCATTGGCACAGTGCTGGTTCTGCTCAGAGACCCCACAGGACCGTGGCAGGTCCCAGCTCGGACCCTGCCCCAGGCCAGCCTTGACCTGACCTTCCTGGACTCCGTGGGTACTGCCTCACGAAGGGGCAGGCGGCGGGGTGTGTGTCCAGGCATGCCCAGGCACCTCCCCAGGTTCAATCCCTGAGCGCCTTTCCCATGGTTCCTAGGCCTCATTTGAGGGTACTTGTAGGGGAGGTTTCTGGCAGGACCTCTCTCCACACTGCAAGGGTCTGGAGCACGGACGGCCTGGTCAGAGGGAAAAGGCCAGCAAGGGGGTCGATACCCAAGAACTATTTTTCCCAGCAGTCTCAGGGCAGCAGGGTGAGCAAGCGGCCTTCAGTGCCCCTTGGTCAGCCCTGCCCCATCACACACAGGCGCTGCTGCTGGGCTTTCCCAGGAGCTGCCTGACATACTCTGGCTCACGCAAGCTCTCTGACGGAGCAGGGGGCAATATAATACGTGTGCATGTGGCTCCGCATTGGCCTGGGTGTGTGGAGCCCCTAGCTGTCTCCCAGGCTCAGGGGCAAAGGACTGAGAGAGGAACACCCCGAAGCACTTTTCTCCCAGGCTTGGGAGCAGAGTGCGCGGCTTGTGGGAAACGCGGGCTTCCCTCGGTGAGGGAGAGGCGGCCAGCCTGGGAGGTGCTTGCAAACCGGCCTTTGGGGGCTGCTGGTGAGGTCTTCCAACGGCACAGTGCTGGTTCTGCTCAGAGGCCCCACATGCCAAGGGCAGGTCCCAGCAAGGACCCTGCCCCAGGCCAGCCTTGAACAGACCTTCCTGGCCTCTTGGGTACTGCCCCACGAAGGGGCAGGTGGCAGGGAGTGTGTCCAGACTTGCCCAGGGGCCTCCCCATTCTCATTCACTTAGCGCCTTTCCCATGATTCCTAGGCCTCATTTGAGGCCTACTTGGAGGGGAGGTTTGGCCCACTGTGCCCCTAGGTCGCCCCTGCCCCTTCACACTCAGGCGCTGCTGCTGGGCTTGCCCAGGTGCTGCCTAACCGACTCTGGCTCACCTGAGCTCTCTGAAAATGCAGGGGGCAGGAAGACTCGTGTGCATGTGGCTCTGCCTTGGCCTGGGAGTTTGGAGCCCCTAGCTGTCCCCCAGGCTCAGGGGCAAGGCCCTTAGAATGGACAACCAAAGCGCTTTTCTCCTGGGCTTGGGAGCAAAGTGTGTGGCTTGCGTAAATCACGGGTGTTCCTAGGTGAGGGAGAGGTGCCTAGCCACCGAGAGTGCTTGCAAACCAGCCTTTGGAGGCTGCCAGTGAGGTCTTCCAGGGGCACACTGCTGGTTCTGCTCAGAAGCCCCACAGGCCAGGGGCAGATCCCAGCACCGACCCTGCCCCAGGCCAGCCTTGACCAGACCTTCCTGGCCTCCGGGGATACTGCTTCACGAAGGGGCAGGCGACGGGTAGTGTGTCCAGACATGCCCAGGGACCTCCCCAGGCTCATTCCCTGAGCGGCTTGCCCATGGTTCCTATGCCTCATTTGAGGCCTACTTGGAGGGGCGGATTCTGGCAGGGCCTCTCTGCACACTGAAAGGGACTGGAGCCGGACGGCCTGGTCAGAGGGAAGAGGCCAGCAAGGGGTTCGATGCCCAAGGCCTCTTTGTCCCAGCAGCTTCAGGGCAGCAGGGTGAGCAAGTGGCCTTCAGTGCCCCTAGGTCGGCCCTGCCACATCACACACAGGCGCTGCTTCTGGGCTTGCCCAGGAGCTGCCTGACAGACTCTGGCTCACCCGAGCTCTCTGACGGTGCAAAGGGCAGGAAAAGACGTGTGCATGTGGTTCTGCCTTGGCCTGGGAGTGTGGAGCCCCTAGCTGGCTCCCAGGCTCAGGGGCAAGGGCCCTGAGAGAGGACCACCCCGAAGCGCTTTTCTCCCGGGCTTGGGAGCAGTGTGCTCAGCTTGCGGGAATCGCGGGCCTCCCTCGGGGAGAGTGCTTGCAAACTGGCCTTTGGAGGCAGCCAGGGAGGTCTTCTAGCGGCAGAGTGCTGGATTTGCTCTGGGGCCCCACAGGACACGCGCAGGTTCCAGCATGGACCCTGCCCCAGGAGAGCCTTGCCCAGACCGTCCTGGCCTCCGAGGGTACTGCCCCACGAAGGAGCAGGCTGCGGAGGTGTGTCCAGTCATGCTCAGGCACCTTCCCAGGCTCATTCCATTAGCGTTTTTTCCCTGGTGCCTAGGCCTCATTTGAGGCCTACTTGGAGGGGAGGTTTCTGGCATGGGCTATCTCCACACTGCAAGGGCCTGGAGCCCAGAGGGCTTGGTCAGAGGAAAGAGGCCAGCAAGGGGGACGATGCCCAAGGCCTCTTTGGCCCAGCAGCGTCATGGCAGCAGGATGAGCAAGTGGCCCAATGTGCCCCTTGGTCGGCCCTGCCCCTTCACACACAGGCACTGCTGCTGGGCTTGCCCAGGAGCTGCCTAACAGACTGTGCCTCACTCGAGCTCTCTGACGGTGCAGAGGGCCGGAAGAGACGTGTGCATGTGGTTCTGCATTGGCCTGGGTGTGTGGATACCCTAGTTGTCTCCCAGGCTCAGGGGCAAACGCCCGAGAGAGGAACACCCCGAACTGCTATTCTCCTTGGCTTGGAAGCAGAGTGCGCGGCTTGCGGGAAACGCGGGCCTCCCTCGGTGAGGGAGAAGAGGCCAGGTGGCGAGAGTGCTTGCAAACCGGCATTTGGAATCTGCGGGTGAGGTTCTCCAACGGCACAATGCTGGTTCTGCTCAGAGCCCCAACAGGCCAGGGGCAGGTCCCAGCAAGGACCCTGCCCCAGGCCAGCCTTGACCAGACCTTCCTGTCCTCCGGGGGTACTGCCCCACGAAGGGGCAGGTGGCAGGGAGTGTGATCAGACATGCCCAGTCCTCTCCCCAGTCTCAATCCATTAGCGCCTTCCCATGATTCCTAGACCTCATTTGAGTCCTACTAGGAGGGGAGGTTTCTGGCAGGGCCTCTCTCCACACTGCAGGGGACTGGAGCCCGGACGGTCTGGTCAGAGGGAAGAGGCCAGCAAGGGGTTTGATCCCCAAGGTCTCTTTGGCCCAGCAGCCTCAGGGCAGCAGGAAGAGCAAGTGGCCACTGTGCCCCAAGGTTGGCCCTGCCCCTTCACACACAGGGGCTGCTGCTGGGTTTTTCCCATGAGCTGCCTGACATACTCTGGATCACCTGAGCTCTCTGACGGTGCAGAGGGCCGGAAGAGACGTGGGCATGTGGTTCTGCCTTGGTCTTGGTGTGTGGAGCCCCTAGCTGTCCCCCAGGCTCAGGGGCAAAGGCCTGAGAGAAGAACACTCAGAAGTGCTTTTCTCCCAGGCTTGGGAGCAGAGTGCGCGGCTTGCGGGATACGCCGGCCTCCCTCAGTGAATGCGAGGTGGCCAGCCGGCGAGAGTGCTTGCAAACAGGCCTTTGGAGACAGCCGGGGAGGTCTTCCAGCTGCAGAGTGTTGGTTCTACTCAGAGGACCCAAAGGCCAGGGGCAGGTCCCAGCCTGGACCCTGACCCAGGCCAGCCTTGACCAGACCTTCCTGGCCTCCGGGGGTACTGCCCCACGAAGGAGAACGCTGCGGGGAGTGTGTCCAGACATGCCCAGGCTCCTCCCCAGGCTCATTCCCTGAGCACCTTTTCCCAGGTTCCTAGGCCTCGTTTGAGGCCTACTTGGAGGGGAGGTTTCTGGCAGGGGCTCTCTTCACAGTGCAAGGGACTGGATCCCGGACGGCCTGGTCAGAGGGAAGAGGCCTGCACGGGGGTCGTTGTCCATGGCCTCTTCGTCCCAGCAGCCTGAGGGCAGCAGGAAGAGCAAGTGGCCCACTTTGCCCCTAGGCCAGCCCTGCCCCTTCACACACAGGCGCTCCTGCTGGTCTTGCCCAGGAGCTGCCTGACAGACTCTGGCTCACCCGAGCTCTCTGACAGTTCAGGGGGCAGGAAGACTCGTGTGCATGTGGTTGTGCCTTGGCCTGGGTTTGTGTAGCCACTCGCTGTCCCCCAGGCTCAGGGGCAAGGCCCTGAGACGGGACCACCCAAGCGCTTTTCTCCTGGGCTTGTGAGTAGAGTGCGTGGCTTGCGGGAATCGCGGGCCTCCCTCGGTGAGGGAGAGGTGGCCAGCCGGCGAGAGTGCTTGCAAACCGGCCTTTGGAGGCTGCCGGCGAGGTCTTCCATTGGCACAGTGCTGGTTCTGCTCAGAGACCCCACAGGACCGTGGCAGGTCCCAGCTCGGACCCTGCCCCAGGCCAGCCTTGACCTGACCTTCCTGGACTCCGTGGGTACTGCCTCACGAAGGGGCAGGCGGCGGGGTGTGTGTCCAGGCATGCCCAGGCACCTCCCCAGGTTCAATCCCTGAGCGCCTTTCCCATGGTTCCTAGGCCTCATTTGAGGGTACTTGTAAGGGAGGTTTCTGGCAGGACCTCTCTCCACACTGCAAGGGTCTGGAGCACGGACGGCCTGGTCAGAGGGAAAAGGCCAGCAAGGGGGTCGATGCCCAAGAACTATTTTTCCCAGCAGTCTCAGGGCAGCAGGGTGAGCAAGCGGCCTTCAGTGCCCCTTGGTCAGCCCTGCCCCATCACACACAGGCGCTGCTGCTGGGCTTTCCCAGGAGCTGCCTGACATACTCTGGCTCACGCAAGCTCTCTGACGGAGCAGGGGGCAATATAATACGTGTGCATGTGGCTCCGCATTGGCCTGGGTGTGTGGAGCCCCTAGCTGTCTCCCAGGCTCAGGGGCAAAGGACTGAGAGAGGAACACCCCGAAGCACTTTTCTCCCAGGCTTGGGAGCAGAGTGCGCGGCTTGTGGGAAACGCGGGCTTCCCTCGGTGAGGGAGAGGCGGCCAGCCTGGGAGGTGCTTGCAAACCGGCCTTTGGGGGCTGCTGGTGAGGTCTTCCAACGGCACAGTGCTGGTTCTGCTCAGAGGCCCCACATGCCAGGGGCAGGTCCCAGCAAGGACCCTGCCCCAGGCCAGCCTTGAACAGACCTTCCTGGCCTCTTGGGTACTGCCCCACGAAGGGGCAGGTGGCAGGGAGTGTGTCCAGACTTGCCCAGGGGCCTCCCCATTCTCATTCACTTAGCGCCTTTCCCATGATTCCTAGGCCTCATTTGAGGCCTACTTGGAGGGGAGGTTTGGCCCACTGTGCCCCTAGGTCGCCCCTGCCCCTTCACACTCAGGCGCTGCTGCTGGGCTTGCCCAGGTGCTGCCTAACCGACTCTGGCTCACCTGAGCTCTCTGAAAATGCAGGGGGCAGGAAGACTCGTGTGCATGTGGCTCTGCCTTGGCCTGGGAGTTTGGAGCCCCTAGCTGTCCCCCAGGCTCAGGGGCAAGGCCCTTAGAATGGACAACCAAAGCGCTTTTCTCCTGGGCTTGGGAGCAAAGTGTGTGGCTTGCGTAAATCACGGGTGTTCCTAGGTGAGGGAGAGGTGCCTAGCCACCGAGAGTGCTTGCAAACCAGCCTTTGGAGGCTGCCAGTGAGGTCTTCCAGGGGCACACTGCTGGTTCTGCTCAGAAGCCCCACAGGCCAGGGGCAGATCCCAGCACCGACCCTGCCCCAGGCCAGCCTTGACCAGACCTTCCTGGCCTCCGGGGATACTGCTTCACGAAGGGGCAGGCGACGGGTAGTGTGTCCAGACATGCCCAGGGACCTCCCCAGGCTCATTCCCTGAGCGGCTTGCCCATGGTTCCTATGCCTCATTTGAGGCCTACTTGGAGGGGCGGATTCTGGCAGGGCCTCTCTGCACACTGAAAGGGACTGGAGCCGGACGGCCTGGTCAGAGGGAAGAGGCCAGCAAGGGGTTCGATGCCCAAGGCCTCTTTGTCCCAGCAGCTTCAGGGCAGCAGGGTGAGCAAGTGGCCTTCAGTGTCCCTAGGTCGGCCCTGCCACATCACACACAGGCGCTGCTTCTGGGCTTGCTAAGGAGCTGCCTGACAGACTCTGGCTCACCCGAGCTCTCTGACGGTGCAAAGGGCAGGAAAAGACGTGTGCATGTGGTTCTGCCTTGGCCTGGGAGTGTGGAGCCCCTAGCTGGCTCCCAGGCTCAGGGGCAAGGGCCCTGAGAGAGGACCACCCCGAAGCGCTTTTCTCCCGGGCTTGGGAGCAGTGTGCTCAGCTTGCGGGAATCGCGGGCCTCCCTCGGGGAGAGTGCTTGCAAACTGGCCTTTGGAGGCAGCCAGGGAGGTCTTCTAGCGGCAGAGTGCTGGATTTGCTCTGGGGCCCCACAGGACACGCGCAGGTTCCAGCATGGACCCTGCCCCAGGAGAGCCTTGCCCAGACCGTCCTGGCCTCCGAGGGTACTGCCCCACGAAGGAGCAGGCTGCGGAGGTGTGTCCAGTCATGCTCAGGCACCTTCCCAGGCTCATTCCATTAGCGTTTTTTCCCTGGTGCCTAGGCCTCATTTGAGGCCTACTTGGAGGGGAGGTTTCTGGCATGGGCTATCTCCACACTGCAAGGGCCTGGAGCCCAGAGGGCTTGGTCAGAGGAAAGAGGCCAGCAAGGGGGACGATGCCCAAGGCCTCTTTGGCCCAGCAGCGTCATGGCAGCAGGATGAGCAAGTGGCCCAATGTGCCCCTTGGTCGGCCCTGCCCCTTCACACACAGGCACTGCTGCTGGGCTTGCCCAGGAGCTGCCTAACAGACTGTGCCTCACTCGAGCTCTCTGACGGTGCAGAGGGCCGGAAGAGACGTGTGCATGTGGTTCTGCATTGGCCTGGGTGTGTGGATACCCTAGTTGTCTCCCAGGCTCAGGGGCAAACGCCCGAGAGAGGAACACCCCGAACTGCTATTCTCCTTGGCTTGGAAGCAGAGTGCGCGGCTTGCGGGAAACGCGGGCCTCCCTCGGTGAGGGAGAAGAGGCCAGGTGGCGAGAGTGCTTGCAAACCGGCATTTGGAATCTGCGGGTGAGGTTCTCCAACGGCACAATGCTGGTTCTGCTCAGAGCCCCAACAGGCCAGGGGCAGGTCCCAGCAAGGACCCTGCCCCAGGCCAGCCTTGACCAGACCTTCCTGTCCTCCGGGGGTACTGCCCCACGAAGGGGCAGGTGGCAGGGAGTGTGATCAGACATGCCCAGTCCTCTCCCCAGTCTCAATCCATTAGCGCCTTCCCATGATTCCTAGACCTCATTTGAGTCCTACTAGGAGGGGAGGTTTCTGGCAGGGCCTCTCTCCACACTGCAGGGGACTGGAGCCCGGACGGTCTGGTCAGAGGGAAGAGGCCAGCAAGGGGTTTGATCCCCAAGGCCTCTTTGGCCCAGCAGCCTCAGGGCAGCAGGAAGAGCAAGTGGCCACTGTGCCCCAAGGTTGGCCCTGCCCCTTCACACACAGGGGCTGCTGCTGGGTTTTTCCCATGAGCTGCCTGACATACTCTGGATCACCTGAGCTCTCTGACGGTGCAGAGGGCCGGAAGAGACGTGGGCATGTGGTTCTGCCTTGGTCTTGGTGTGTGGAGCCCCTAGCTGTCCCCCAGGCTCAGGGGCAAAGGCCTGAGAGAAGAACACTCAGAAGTGCTTTTCTCCCAGGCTTGGGAGCAGAGTGCGCGGCTTGCGGGATACGCCGGCCTCCCTCAGTGAATGCGAGGTGGCCAGCCGGCGAGAGTGCTTGCAAACAGGCCTTTGGAGACAGCCGGGGAGGTCTTCCAGCTGCAGAGTGTTGGTTCTACTCAGAGGACCCAAAGGCCAGGGGCAGGTCCCAGCCTGGACCCTGACCCAGGCCAGCCTTGACCAGACCTTCCTGGCCTCCGGGGGTACTGCCCCACGAAGGAGAACGCTGCGGGGAGTGTGTCCAGACATGCCCAGGCTCCTCCCCAGGCTCATTCCCTGAGCGCCTTTTCCCAGGTTCCTAGGCCTCGTTTGAGGCCTACTTGGAGGGGAGGTTTCTGGCAGGGGCTCTCTTCACAGTGCAAGGGACTGGATCCCGGACGGCCTGGTCAGAGGGAAGAGGCCTGCACGGGGGTCGTTGTCCATGGCCTCTTCGGCCCAGCAGCCTGAGGGCAGCAGGAAGAGCAAGTGGCCCACTTTGCCCCTAGGCCAGCCCTGCCCCTTCACACACAGGCGCTCCTGCTGGTCTTGCCCAGGAGCTGCCTGACAGACTCTGGCTCACCCGAGCTCTCTGACAGTTCAGGGGGCAGGAAGACTCGTGTGCATGTGGTTGTGCCTTGGCCTGGGTTTGTGTAGCCACTCGCTGTCCCCCAGGCTCAGGGGCAAGGCCCTGAGACGGGACCACCCAAGCGCTTTTCTCCTGGGCTTGTGAGTAGAGTGCGTGGCTTGCGGGAATCGCGGGCCTCCCTCGGTGAGGGAGAGGTGGCCAGCCGGCGAGAGTGCTTGCAAACCGGCCTTTGGAGGCTGCCGGCGAGGTCTTCCATTGGCACAGTGCTGGTTCTGCTCAGAGACCCCACAGGACCGTGGCAGGTCCCAGCTCGGACCCTGCCCCAGGCCAGCCTTGACCTGACCTTCCTGGACTCCGTGGGTACTGCCTCACGAAGGGGCAGGCGGCGGGGTGTGTGTCCAGGCATGCCCAGGCACCTCCCCAGGTTCAATCCCTGAGCGCCTTTCCCATGGTTCCTAGGCCTCATTTGAGGGTACTTGTAGGGGAGGTTTCTGGCAGGACCTCTCTCCACACTGCAAGGGTCTGGAGCACGGACGGCCTGGTCAGAGGGAAAAGGCCAGCAAGGGGGTCGATGCCCAAGAACTATTTTTCCCAGCAGTCTCAGGGCAGCAGGGTGAGCAAGCGGCCTTCAGTGCCCCTTGGTCAGCCCTGCCCCATCACACACAGGCGCTGCTGCTGGGCTTTCCCAGGAGCTGCCTGACATACTCTGGCTCACGCAAGCTCTCTGACGGAGCAGGGGGCAATATAATACGTGTGCATGTGGCTCCGCATTGGCCTGGGTGTGTGGAGCCCCTAGCTGTCTCCCAGGCTCAGGGGCAAAGGACTGAGAGAGGAACACCCCGAAGCACTTTTCTCCCAGGCTTGGGAGCAGAGTGCGCGGCTTGTGGGAAACGCGGGCTTCCCTCGGTGAGGGAGAGGCGGCCAGCCTGGGAGGTGCTTGCAAACCGGCCTTTGGGGGCTGCTGGTGAGGTCTTCCAACGGCACAGTGCTGGTTCTGCTCAGAGGCCCCACATGCGAGGGGCAGGTCCCAGCAAGGACCCTGCCCCAGGCCAGCCTTGAACAGACCTTCCTGGCCTCTTGGGTACTGCCCCACGAAGGGGCAGGTGGCAGGGAGTGTGTCCAGACTTGCCCAGGGGCCTCCCCATTCTCATTCACTTAGCGCCTTTCCCATGATTCCTAGGCCTCATTTGAGGCCTACTTGGAGGGGAGGTTTGGCCCACTGTGCCCCTAGGTCGCCCCTGCCCCTTCACACTCAGGCGCTGCTGCTGGGCTTGCCCAGGTGCTGCCTAACCGACTCTGGCTCACCTGAGCTCTCTGAAAATGCAGGGGGCAGGAAGACTCGTGTGCATGTGGCTCTGCCTTGGCCTGGGAGTTTGGAGCCCCTAGCTGTCCCCCAGGCTCAGGGGCAAGGCCCTTAGAATGGACAACCAAAGCGCTTTTCTCCTGGGCTTGGGAGCAAAGTGTGTGGCTTGCGTAAATCACGGGTGTTCCTAGGTGAGGGAGAGGTGCCTAGCCACCGAGAGTGCTTGCAAACCAGCCTTTGGAGGCTGCCAGTGAGGTCTTCCAGGGGCACACTGCTGGTTCTGCTCAGAAGCCCCACAGGCCAGGGGCAGATCCCAGCACCGACCCTGCCCCAGGCCAGCCTTGACCAGACCTTCCTGGCCTCCGGGGATACTGCTTCACGAAGGGGCAGGCGACGGGTAGTGTGTCCAGACATGCCCAGGGACCTCCCCAGGCTCATTCCCTGAGCGGCTTGCCCATGGTTCCTATGCCTCATTTGAGGCCTACTTGGAGGGGCGGATTCTGGCAGGGCCTCTCTGCACACTGAAAGGGACTGGAGCCGGACGGCCTGGTCAGAGGGAAGAGGCCAGCAAGGGGTTCGATGCCCAAGGCCTCTTTGTCCCAGCAGCTTCAGGGCAGCAGGGTGAGCAAGTGGCCTTCAGTGCCCCTAGGTCGGCCCTGCCACATCACACACAGGCGCTGCTTCTGGGCTTGCCCAGGAGCTGCCTGACAGACTCTGGCTCACCCGAGCTCTCTGACGGTGCAAAGGGCAGGAAAAGACGTGTGCATGTGGTTCTGCCTTGGCCTGGGAGTGTGGAGCCCCTAGCTGGCTCCCAGGCTCAGGGGCAAGGGCCCTGAGAGAGGACCACCCCGAAGCGCTTTTCTCCCGGGCTTGGGAGCAGTGTGCTCAGCTTGCGGGAATCGCGGGCCTCCCTCGGGGAGAGTGCTTGCAAACTGGCCTTTGGAGGCAGCCAGGGAGGTCTTCTAGCGGCAGAGTGCTGGATTTGCTCTGGGGCCCCACAGGACACGCGCAGGTTCCAGCATGGACCCTGCCCCAGGAGAGCCTTGCCCAGACCGTCCTGGCCTCCGAGGGTACTGCCCCACGAAGGAGCAGGCTGCGGAGGTGTGTCCAGTCATGCTCAGGCACCTTCCCAGGCTCATTCCATTAGCGTTTTTTCCCTGGTGCCTAGGCCTCATTTGAGGCCTACTTGGAGGGGAGGTTTCTGGCATGGGCTATCTCCACACTGCAAGGGCCTGGAGCCCAGAGGGCTTGGTCAGAGGAAAGAGGCCAGCAAGGGGGACGATGCCCAAGGCCTCTTTGGCCCAGCAGCGTCATGGCAGCAGGATGAGCAAGTGGCCCAATGTGCCCCTTGGTCGGCCCTGCCCCTTCACACACAGGCACTGCTGCTGGGCTTGCCCAGGAGCTGCCTAACAGACTGTGCCTCACTCGAGCTCTCTGACGGTGCAGAGGGCCGGAAGAGACGTGTGCATGTGGTTCTGCATTGGCCTGGGTGTGTGGATACCCTAGTTGTCTCCCAGGCTCAGGGGCAAACGCCCGAGAGAGGAACACCCCGAACTGCTATTCTCCTTGGCTTGGAAGCAGAGTGCGCGGCTTGCGGGAAACGCGGGCCTCCCTCGGTGAGGGAGAAGAGGCCAGGTGGCGAGAGTGCTTGCAAACCGGCATTTGGAATCTGCGGGTGAGGTTCTCCAACGGCACAATGCTGGTTCTGCTCAGAGCCCCAACAGGCCAGGGGCAGGTCCCAGCAAGGACCCTGCCCCAGGCCAGCCTTGACCAGACCTTCCTGTCCTCCGGGGGTACTGCCCCACGAAGGGGCAGGTGGCAGGGAGTGTGATCAGACATGCCCAGTCCTCTCCCCAGTCTCAATCCATTAGCGCCTTCCCATGATTCCTAGACCTCATTTGAGTCCTACTAGGAGGGGAGGTTTCTGGCAGGGCCTCTCTCCACACTGCAGGGGACTGGAGCCCGGACGGTCTGGTCAGAGGGAAGAGGCCAGCAAGGGGTTTGATCCCCAAGGTCTCTTTGGCCCAGCAGCCTCAGGGCAGCAGGAAGAGCAAGTGGCCACTGTGCCCCAAGGTTGGCCCTGCCCCTTCACACACAGGGGCTGCTGCTGGGTTTTTCCCATGAGCTGCCTGACATACTCTGGATCACCTGAGCTCTCTGACGGTGCAGAGGGCCGGAAGAGACGTGGGCATGTGGTTCTGCCTTGGTCTTGGTGTGTGGAGCCCCTAGCTGTCCCCCAGGCTCAGGGGCAAAGGCCTGAGAGAAGAACACTCAGAAGTGCTTTTCTCCCAGGCTTGGGAGCAGAGTGCGCGGCTTGCGGGATACGCCGGCCTCCCTCAGTGAATGCGAGGTGGCCAGCCGGCGAGAGTGCTTGCAAACAGGCCTTTGGAGACAGCCGGGGAGGTCTTCCAGCTGCAGAGTGTTGGTTCTACTCAGAGGACCCAAAGGCCAGGGGCAGGTCCCAGCCTGGACCCTGACCCAGGCCAGCCTTGACCAGACCTTCCTGGCCTCCGGGGGTACTGCCCCACGAAGGAGAACGCTGCGGGGAGTGTGTCCAGACATGCCCAGGCTCCTCCCCAGGCTCATTCCCTGAGCGCCTTTTCCCAGGTTCCTAGGCCTCGTTTGAGGCCTACTTGGAGGGGAGGTTTCTGGCAGGGGCTCTCTTCACAGTGCAAGGGACTGGATCCCGGACGGCCTGGTCAGAGGGAAGAGGCCTGCACGGGGGTCGTTGTCCATGGCCTCTTCGTCCCAGCAGCCTGAGGGCAGCAGGAAGAGCAAGTGGCCCACTTTGCCCCTAGGCCAGCCCTGCCCCTTCACACACAGGCGCTCCTGCTGGTCTTGCCCAGGAGCTGCCTGACAGACTCTGGCTCACCCGAGCTCTCTGACAGTTCAGGGGGCAGGAAGACTCGTGTGCATGTGGTTGTGCCTTGGCCTGGGTTTGTGTAGCCACTCGCTGTCCCCCAGGCTCAGGGGCAAGGCCCTGAGACGGGACCACCCAAGCGCTTTTCTCCTGGGCTTGTGAGTAGAGTGCGTGGCTTGCGGGAATCGCGGGCCTCCCTCGGTGAGGGAGAGGTGGCCAGCCGGCGAGAGTGCTTGCAAACCGGCCTTTGGAGGCTGCCGGCGAGGTCTTCCATTGGCACAGTGCTGGTTCTGCTCAGAGACCCCACAGGACCGTGGCAGGTCCCAGCTCGGACCCTGCCCCAGGCCAGCCTTGACCTGACCTTCCTGGACTCCGTGGGTACTGCCTCACGAAGGGGCAGGCGGCGGGGTGTGTGTCCAGGCATGCCCAGGCACCTCCCCAGGTTCAATCCCTGAGCGCCTTTCCCATGGTTCCTAGGCCTCATTTGAGGGTACTTGTAGGGGAGGTTTCTGGCAGGACCTCTCTCCACACTGCAAGGGTCTGGAGCACGGACGGCCTGGTCAGAGGGAAAAGGCCAGCAAGGGGGTCGATGCCCAAGAACTATTTTTCCCAGCAGTCTCAGGGCAGCAGGGTGAGCAAGCGGCCTTCAGTGCCCCTTGGTCAGCCCTGCCCCATCACACACAGGCGCTGCTGCTGGGCTTTCCCAGGAGCTGCCTGACATACTCTGGCTCACGCAAGCTCTCTGACGGAGCAGGGGGCAATATAATACGTGTGCATGTGGCTCCGCATTGGCCTGGGTGTGTGGAGCCCCTAGCTGTCTCCCAGGCTCAGGGGCAAAGGACTGAGAGAGGAACACCCCGAAGCACTTTTCTCCCAGGCTTGGGAGCAGAGTGCGCGGCTTGTGGGAAACGCGGGCTTCCCTCGGTGAGGGAGAGGCGGCCAGCCTGGGAGGTGCTTGCAAACCGGCCTTTGGGGGCTGCTGGTGAGGTCTTCCAACGGCACAGTGCTGGTTCTGCTCAGAGGCCCCACATGCGAGGGGCAGGTCCCAGCAAGGACCCTGCCCCAGGCCAGCCTTGAACAGACCTTCCTGGCCTCTTGGGTACTGCCCCACGAAGGGGCAGGTGGCAGGGAGTGTGTCCAGACTTGCCCAGGGGCCTCCCCATTCTCATTCACTTAGCGCCTTTCCCATGATTCCTAGGCCTCATTTGAGGCCTACTTGGAGGGGAGGTTTGGCCCACTGTGCCCCTAGGTCGCCCCTGCCCCTTCACACTCAGGCGCTGCTGCTGGGCTTGCCCAGGTGCTGCCTAACCGACTCTGGCTCACCTGAGCTCTCTGAAAATGCAGGGGGCAGGAAGACTCGTGTGCATGTGGCTCTGCCTTGGCCTGGGAGTTTGGAGCCCCTAGCTGTCCCCCAGGCTCAGGGGCAAGGCCCTTAGAATGGACAACCAAAGCGCTTTTCTCCTGGGCTTGGGAGCAAAGTGTGTGGCTTGCGTAAATCACGGGTGTTCCTAGGTGAGGGAGAGGTGCCTAGCCACCGAGAGTGCTTGCAAACCAGCCTTTGGAGGCTGCCAGTGAGGTCTTCCAGGGGCACACTGCTGGTTCTGCTCAGAAGCCCCACAGGCCAGGGGCAGATCCCAGCACCGACCCTGCCCCAGGCCAGCCTTGACCAGACCTTCCTGGCCTCCGGGGATACTGCTTCACGAAGGGGCAGGCGACGGGTAGTGTGTCCAGACATGCCCAGGGACCTCCCCAGGCTCATTCCCTGAGCGGCTTGCCCATGGTTCCTATGCCTCATTTGAGGCCTACTTGGAGGGGCGGATTCTGGCAGGGCCTCTCTGCACACTGAAAGGGACTGGAGCCGGACGGCCTGGTCAGAGGGAAGAGGCCAGCAAGGGGTTCGATGCCCAAGGCCTCTTTGTCCCAGCAGCTTCAGGGCAGCAGGGTGAGCAAGTGGCCTTCAGTGCCCCTAGGTCGGCCCTGCCACATCACACACAGGCGCTGCTTCTGGGCTTGCCCAGGAGCTGCCTGACAGACTCTGGCTCACCCGAGCTCTCTGACGGTGCAAAGGGCAGGAAAAGACGTGTGCATGTGGTTCTGCCTTGGCCTGGGAGTGTGGAGCCCCTAGCTGGCTCCCAGGCTCAGGGGCAAGGGCCCTGAGAGAGGACCACCCCGAAGCGCTTTTCTCCCGGGCTTGGGAGCAGTGTGCTCAGCTTGCGGGAATCGCGGGCCTCCCTCGGGGAGAGTGCTTGCAAACTGGCCTTTGGAGGCAGCCAGGGAGGTCTTCTAGCGGCAGAGTGCTGGATTTGCTCTGGGGCCCCACAGGACACGCGCAGGTTCCAGCATGGACCCTGCCCCAGGAGAGCCTTGCCCAGACCGTCCTGGCCTCCGAGGGTACTGCCCCACGAAGGAGCAGGCTGCGGAGGTGTGTCCAGTCATGCTCAGGCACCTTCCCAGGCTCATTCCATTAGCGTTTTTTCCCTGGTGCCTAGGCCTCATTTGAGGCCTACTTGGAGGGGAGGTTTCTGGCATGGGCTATCTCCACACTGCAAGGGCCTGGAGCCCAGAGGGCTTGGTCAGAGGAAAGAGGCCAGCAAGGGGGACGATGCCCAAGGCCTCTTTGGCCCAGCAGCGTCATGGCAGCAGGATGAGCAAGTGGCCCAATGTGCCCCTTGGTCGGCCCTGCCCCTTCACACACAGGCACTGCTGCTGGGCTTGCCCAGGAGCTGCCTAACAGACTGTGCCTCACTCGAGCTCTCTGACGGTGCAGAGGGCCGGAAGAGACGTGTGCATGTGGTTCTGCATTGGCCTGGGTGTGTGGATACCCTAGTTGTCTCCCAGGCTCAGGGGCAAACGCCCGAGAGAGGAACACCCCGAACTGCTATTCTCCTTGGCTTGGAAGCAGAGTGCGCGGCTTGCGGGAAACGCGGGCCTCCCTCGGTGAGGGAGAAGAGGCCAGGTGGCGAGAGTGCTTGCAAACCGGCATTTGGAATCTGCGGGTGAGGTTCTCCAACGGCACAATGCTGGTTCTGCTCAGAGCCCCAACAGGCCAGGGGCAGGTCCCAGCAAGGACCCTGCCCCAGGCCAGCCTTGACCAGACCTTCCTGTCCTCCGGGGGTACTGCCCCACGAAGGGGCAGGTGGCAGGGAGTGTGATCAGACATGCCCAGTCCTCTCCCCAGTCTCAATCCATTAGCGCCTTCCCATGATTCCTAGACCTCATTTGAGTCCTACTAGGAGGGGAGGTTTCTGGCAGGGCCTCTCTCCACACTGCAGGGGACTGGAGCCCGGACGGTCTGGTCAGAGGGAAGAGGCCAGCAAGGGGTTTGATCCCCAAGGCCTCTTTGGCCCAGCAGCCTCAGGGCAGCAGGAAGAGCAAGTGGCCACTGTGCCCCAAGGTTGGCCCTGCCCCTTCACACACAGGGGCTGCTGCTGGGTTTTTCCCATGAGCTGCCTGACATACTCTGGATCACCTGAGCTCTCTGACGGTGCAGAGGGCCGGAAGAGACGTGGGCATGTGGTTCTGCCTTGGTCTTGGTGTGTGGAGCCCCTAGCTGTCCCCCAGGCTCAGGGGCAAAGGCCTGAGAGAAGAACACTCAGAAGTGCTTTTCTCCCAGGCTTGGGAGCAGAGTGCGCGGCTTGCGGGATACGCCGGCCTCCCTCAGTGAATGCGAGGTGGCCAGCCGGCGAGAGTGCTTGCAAACAGGCCTTTGGAGACAGCCGGGGAGGTCTTCCAGCTGCAGAGTGTTGGTTCTACTCAGAGGACCCAAAGGCCAGGGGCAGGTCCCAGCCTGGACCCTGACCCAGGCCAGCCTTGACCAGACCTTCCTGGCCTCCGGGGGTACTGCCCCACGAAGGAGAACGCTGCGGGGAGTGTGTCCAGACATGCCCAGGCTCCTCCCCAGGCTCATTCCCTGAGCGCCTTTTCCCAGGTTCCTAGGCCTCGTTTGAGGCCTACTTGGAGGGGAGGTTTCTGGCAGGGGCTCTCTTCACAGTGCAAGGGACTGGATCCCGGACGGCCTGGTCAGAGGGAAGAGGCCTGCACGGGGGTCGTTGTCCATGGCCTCTTCGGCCCAGCAGCCTGAGGGCAGCAGGAAGAGCAAGTGGCCCACTTTGCCCCTAGGCCAGCCCTGCCCCTTCACACACAGGCGCTCCTGCTGGTCTTGCCCAGGAGCTGCCTGACAGACTCTGGCTCACCCGAGCTCTCTGACAGTTCAGGGGGCAGGAAGACTCGTGTGCATGTGGTTGTGCCTTGGCCTGGGTTTGTGTAGCCACTCGCTGTCCCCAAGGCTCAGGGGCAAGGCCCTGAGACGGGACCACCCAAGCGCTTTTCTCCTGGGCTTGTGAGTAGAGTGCGTGGCTTGCGGGAATCGCGGGCCTCCCTCGGTGAGGGAGAGGTGGCCAGCCGGCGAGAGTGCTTGCAAACCGGCCTTTGGAGGCTGCCGGCGAGGTCTTCCATTGGCACAGTGCTGGTTCTGCTCAGAGACCCCACAGGACCGTGGCAGGTCCCAGCTCGGACCCTGCCCCAGGCCAGCCTTGACCTGACCTTCCTGGACTCCGTGGGTACTGCCTCACGAAGGGGCAGGCGGCGGGGTGTGTGTCCAGGCATGCCCAGGCACCTCCCCAGGTTCAATCCCTGAGCGCCTTTCCCATGGTTCCTAGGCCTCATTTGAGGGTACTTGTAGGGGAGGTTTCTGGCAGGACCTCTCTCCACACTGCAAGGGTCTGGAGCACGGACGGCCTGGTCAGAGGGAAAAGGCCAGCAAGGGGGTCGATGCCCAAGAACTATTTTTCCCAGCAGTCTCAGGGCAGTAGGGTGAGCAAGCGGCCTTCAGTGCCCCTTGGTCAGCCCTGCCCCATCACACACAGGCGCTGCTGCTGGGCTTTCCCAGGAGCTGCCTGACATACTCTGGCTCACGCAAGCTCTCTGACGGAGCAGGGGGCAATATAATACGTGTGCATGTGGCTCCGCATTGGCCTGGGTGTGTGGAGCCCCTAGCTGTCTCCCAGGCTCAGGGGCAAAGGACTGAGAGAGGAACAACCCGAAGCACTTTTCTCCCAGGCTTGGGAGCAGAGTGCGCGGCTTGTGGGAAACGCGGGCTTCCCTCGGTGAGGGAGAGGCGGCCAGCCTGGGAGGTGCTTGCAAACCGGCCTTTGGGGGCTGCTGGTGAGGTCTTCCAACGGCACAGTGCTGGTTCTGCTCAGAGGCCCCACATGCGAGGGGCAGGTGCCAGCAAGGACCCTGCCCCAGGCCAGCCTTGAACAGACCTTCCTGGCCTCTTGGGTACTGCCCCACGAAGGGGCAGGTGGCAGGGAGTGTGTCCAGACTTGCCCAGGGGCCTCCCCATTCTCATTCACTTAGCGCCTTTCCCATGATTCCTAGGCCTCATTTGAGGCCTACTTGGAGGGCAGCTTTGGCCCACTGTGCCCCTAGGTCGCCCCTGCCCCTTCACACTCAGGCGCTGCTGCTGGGCTTGCCCAGGTGCTGCCTAACCGACTCTGGCTCACCTGAGCTCTCTGAAAATGCAGGGGGCAGGAAGACTCGTGTGCATGTGGCTCTGCCTTGGCCTGGGAGTTTGGAGCCCCTAGCTGTCCCCCAGGCTCAGGGGCAAGGCCCTTAGAATGGACAACCAAAGCGCTTTTCTCCTGGGCTTGGGAGCAAAGTGTGTGGCTTGCGTAAATCACGGGTGTTCCTAGGTGAGGGAGAGGTGCCTAGCCACCGAGAGTGCTTGCCAACCAGCTTTTGGAGGCTGCCAGTGAGGTCTTCCAGGGGCACACTGCTGGTTCTGCTCAGAAGCCCCACAGGCCAGGGGCAGATCCCAGCACCGACCCTGCCCCAGGCCAGCCTTGACCAGACCTTCCTGGCCTCCGGGGATACTGCTTCACGAAGGGGCAGGCGACGTGTAGTGTGTCCAGACATGCCCAGGGACCTCCCCAGGCTCATTCCCTGAGCGGCTTGCCCATGGTTCCTATGCCTCATTTGAGGCCTACTTGGAGGGGCGGATTCTGGCAGGGCCTCTCTGCACACTGAAAGGGACTGGAGCCGGACGGCCTGGTCAGAGGGAAGAGGCCAGCAAGGGGTTCGATGCCCAAGGCCTCTTTGTCCCAGCAGCTTCAGGGCAGCAGGGTGAGCAAGTGGCCTTCAGTGCCCCTAGGTCGGCCCTGCCACATCACACACAGGCGCTGCTTCTGGGCTTGCCCAGGAGCTGCCTGACAGACTCTGGCTCACCCGAGCTCTCTGACGGTGCAAAGGGCAGGAAAAGACGTGTGCATGTGGTTCTGCCTTGGCCTGGGAGTGTGGAGCCCCTAGCTGGCTCCCAGGCTCAGGGGCAAGGGCCCTGAGAGAGGACCACCCCGAAGCGCTTTTCTCCCGGGCTTGGGAGCAGTGTGCTCAGCTTGCGGGAATCGCGGGCCTCCCTCGGGGAGAGTGCTTGCAAACTGGCCTTTGGAGGCAGCCAGGGAGGTCTTCTAGCGGCAGAGTGCTGGATTTGCTCTGGGGCCCCACAGGACACGCGCAGGTTCCAGCATGGACCCTGCCCCAGGAGAGCCTTGCCCAGACCGTCCTGGCCTCCGAGGGTACTGCTCCACGAAGGAGCAGGCTGCGGAGGTGTGTCCAGTCATGCTCAGGCACCTTCCCAGGCTCATTCCATTAGCGTTTTTTCCCTGGTGCCTGGGCCTCATTTGAGGCCTACTTGGAGGGGAGGTTTCTGGCATGGGCTATCTCCACACTGCCCGGGCCTGGAGCCCGGAGGTCTTGGTCAGAGGAAAGAGGCCAGCAAGGGGGACGATGCCCAAGGCCTCTTTGGCCCAGCAGCGTCATGGCAGCAGGATGAGCAAGTGGCCCAATGTGCCCCTTGGTCGGCCCTGCCCCTTCACACACAGGCACTGCTGCTGGGCTTGCCCAGGAGCTGCCTAACAGACTGTGCCTCACTCGAGCTCTCTGACGGTGCAGAGGGCCGGAAGAGACGTGTGCATGTGGTTCTGCCTTGGCCTGGGTGTGTGGATACCCTAGTTGTCTCCCAGGCTCAGGGGCAAACGCCTGAGAGAGGAACACCCCGAACTGCTATTCTCCTTGGCTTGGAAGCAGAGTGCGCGGCTTGCGGGAAACGCGGGCCTCCCTCGGTGAGGGAGAAGAGGCCAGGTGGCGAGAGTGCTTGCAAACCGGCATTTGGAATCTGCGGGTGAGGTTCTCCAACGGCACAATGCTGGTTCTGCTCAGAGCCCCAACAGGCCAGGGGCAGGTCCCAGCAAGGACCCTGCCCCAGGCCAGCCTTGACCAGACCTTCCTGTCCTCCGGGGGTACTGCCCCACGAAGGGGCAGGTGGCAGGGAGTGTGATCAGACATGCCCAGTCCTCTCCCCAGTCTCAATCCATTAGCGCCTTCCCATGATTCCTAGACCTCATTTGAGTCCTACTAGGAGGGGAGGTTTCTGGCAGGGCCTCTCTCCACACTGCAGGGGACTGGAGCCCGGACGGTCTGGTCAGAGGGAAGAGGCCAGCAAGGGGTTTGATCCCCAAGGCCTCTTTGGCCCAGCAGCCTCAGGGCAGCAGGAAGAGCAAGTGGCCACTGTGCCCCAAGGTTGGCCCTGCCCCTTCACACACAGGGGCTGCTGCTGGGTTTTTCCCATGAGCTGCCTGACATACTCTGGATCACCTGAGCTCTCTGACGGTGCAGAGGGCCGGAAGAGACGTGGGCATGTGGTTCTGCCTTGGTCTTGGTGTGTGGAGCCCCTAGCTGTCCCCCAGGCTCAGGGGCAAAGGCCTGAGAGAAGAACACTCAGAAGTGCTTTTCTCCCAGGCTTGGGAGCAGAGTGCGCGGCTTGCGGGATACGCCGGCCTCCCTCAGTGAATGCGAGGTGGCCAGCCGGCGAGAGTGCTTGCAAACAGGCCTTTGGAGACAGCCGGGGAGGTCTTCCAGCTGCAGAGTGTTGGTTCTACTCAGAGGACCCAAAGGCCAGGGGCAGGTCCCAGCCTGGACCCTGACCCAGGCCAGCCTTGACCAGACCTTCCTGGCCTCCGGGGGTACTGCCCCACGAAGGAGAACGCTGCGGGGAGTGTGTCCAGACATGCCCAGGCTCCTCCCCAGGCTCATTCCCTGAGCGCCTTTTCCCAGGTTCCTAGGCCTCGTTTGAGGCCTACTTGGAGGGGAGGTTTCTGGCAGGGGCTCTCTTCACAGTGCAAGGGACTGGATCCCGGACGGCCTGGTCAGAGGGAAGAGGCCTGCACGGGGGTCGTTGTCCATGGCCTCTTCGGCCCAGCAGCCTGAGGGCAGCAGGAAGAGCAAGTGGCCCACTTTGCCCCTAGGCCAGCCCTGCCCCTTCACACACAGGCGCTCCTGCTGGTCTTGCCCAGGAGCTGCCTGACAGACTCTGGCTCACCCGAGCTCTCTGACAGTTCAGGGGGCAGGAAGACTCGTGTGCATGTGGTTGTGCCTTGGCCTGGGTTTGTGTAGCCACTCGCTGTCCCCCAGGCTCAGGGGCAAGGCCCTGAGACGGGACCACCCAAGCGCTTTTCTCCTGGGCTTGTGAGTAGAGTGCGTGGCTTGCGGGAATCGCGGGCCTCCCTCGGTGAGGGAGAGGTGGCCAGCCGGCGAGAGTGCTTGCAAACCGGCCTTTGGAGGCTGCCGGCGAGGTCTTCCATTGGCACAGTGCTGGTTCTGCTCAGAGACCCCACAGGACCGTGGCAGGTCCCAGCTCGGACCCTGCCCCAGGCCAGCCTTGACCTGACCTTCCTGGACTCCGTGGGTACTGCCTCACGAAGGGGCAGGCGGCGGGGTGTGTGTCCAGGCATGCCCAGGCACCTCCCCAGGTTCAATCCCTGAGCGCCTTTCCCATGGTTCCTAGGCCTCATTTGAGGGTACTTGTAGGGGAGGTTTCTGGCAGGACCTCTCTCCACACTGCAAGGGTCTGGAGCACGGACGGCCTGGTCAGAGGGAAAAGGCCAGCAAGGGGGTCGATGCCCAAGAACTATTTTTCCCAGCAGTCTCAGGGCAGCAGGGTGAGCAAGCGGCCTTCAGTGCCCCTTGGTCAGCCCTGCCCCATCACACACAGGCGCTGCTGCTGGGCTTTCCCAGGAGCTGCCTGACATACTCTGGCTCACGCAAGCTCTCTGACGGAGCAGGGGGCAATATAATACGTGTGCATGTGGCTCCGCATTGGCCTGGGTGTGTGGAGCCCCTAGCTGTCTCCCAGGCTCAGGGGCAAAGGACTGAGAGAGGAACACCCCGAAGCACTTTTCTCCCAGGCTTGGGAGCAGAGTGCGCGGCTTGTGGGAAACGCGGGCTTCCCTCGGTGAGGGAGAGGCGGCCAGCCTGGGAGGTGCTTGCAAACCGGCCTTTGGGGGCTGCTGGTGAGGTCTTCCAACGGCACAGTGCTGGTTCTGCTCAGAGGCCCCACATGCCAGGGGCAGGTCCCAGCAAGGACCCTGCCCCAGGCCAGCCTTGAACAGACCTTCCTGGCCTCTTGGGTACTGCCCCACGAAGGGGCAGGTGGCAGGGAGTGTGTCCAGACTTGCCCAGGGGCCTCCCCATTCTCATTCACTTAGCGCCTTTCCCATGATTCCTAGGCCTCATTTGAGGCCTACTTGGAGGGGAGGTTTGGCCCACTGTGCCCCTAGGTCGCCCCTGCCCCTTCACACTCAGGCGCTGCTGCTGGGCTTGCCCAGGTGCTGCCTAACCGACTCTGGCTCACCTGAGCTCTCTGAAAATGCAGGGGGCAGGAAGACTCGTGTGCATGTGGCTCTGCCTTGGCCTGGGAGTTTGGAGCCCCTAGCTGTCTCCCAGGCTCAGGGGCAAAGGACTGAGAGAGGAACACCCCGAAGCACTTTTCTCCCAGGCTTGGGAGCAGAGTGCGCGGCTTGTGGGAAACGCGTGCTTCCCTCGGTGAGGGAGAGGCGGCCAGCCTGGGAGGTGCTTGCAAACCGGCCTTTGGGGGCTGCTGGTGAGGTCTTCCAACGGCACAGTGCTGGTTCTGCTCAGAGGCCCCACATGCCAGGGGCAGGTCCCAGCAAGGACCCTGCCCCAGGCCAGCCTTGAACAGACCTTCCTGGCCTCTTGGGTACTGCCCCACGAAGGGGCAGGTGGCAGGGAGTGTGTCCAGACTTGCCCAGGGGCCTCCCCATTCTCATTCACTTAGCGCCTTTCCCATGATTCCTAGGCCTCATTTGAGGCCTTCTTGGAGGGGAGGTTTGGCCCACTGTGCCCCTAGGTCGTCCCTGCCCCTTCACACTCAGGCGCTGCTGCTGGGCTTGCCCAGGTGCTCCCTAACCGACTCTGGCTCACCTGAGCTCTCTGAAAATGCAGGGGGCAGGAAGACTCGTGTGCATGTGGCTCTGCCTTGGCCTGGGAGTTTGGAGCCCCTAGCTTTCCCCCAGGCTCAGGGGCAAGGCCCTTAGAATGGACAACCAAAGCGCTTTTCTCCTGGGCTTGGGAGCAAAGTGTGTGGCTTGCGTAAATCACGGGTGTTCCTAGGTGAGGGAGAGGTGCCTAGCCACCGAGAGTGCTTGCAAACCAGCCTTTGGAGGCTGCCAGTGAGGTCTTCCAGGGGCACACTGCTGGTTCTGCTCAGAAGCCCCACAGGCCAGGGGCAGATCCCAGCACCGACCCTGCCCCAGGCCAGCCTTGACCAGACCTTCCTGGCCTCCGGGGATACTGCTTCACGAAGGGGCAGGCGACGGGTAGTGTGTCCAGACATGCCCAGGGACCTCCCCAGGCTCATTCCCTGAGCGGCTTGCCCATGGTTCCTATGCCTCATTTGAGGCCTACTTGGAGGGGCGGATTCTGGCAGGGCCTCTCTGCACACTGAAAGGGACTGGAGCCGGACGGCCTGGTCAGAGGGAAGAGGCCAGCAAGGGGTTCGATGCCCAAGGCCTCTTTGTCCCAGCAGCTTCAGGGCAGCAGGGTGAGCAAGTGGCCTTCAGTGCCCCTAGGTCGGCCCTGCCACATCACACACAGGCGCTGCTTCTGGGCTTGCCCAGGAGCTGCCTGACAGACTCTGGCTCACCCGAGCTCTCTGACGGTGCAAAGGGCAGGAAAAGACGTGTGCATGTGGTTCTGCCTTGGCCTGGGAGTGTGGAGCCCCTAGCTGGCTCCCAGGCTCAGGGGCAAGGGCCCTGAGAGAGGACCACCCCGAAGCGCTTTTCTCCCGGGCTTGGGAGCAGTGTGCTCAGCTTGCGGGAATCGCGGGCCTCCCTCGGGGAGAGTGCTTGCAAACTGGCCTTTGGAGGCAGCCAGGGAGGTCTTCTAGCGGCAGAGTGCTGGCTTTGCTCTGGGGCCCCACAGGACACGCGCAGGTTCCAGCATGGACCCTGCCCCAGGAGAGCCTTGCCCAGACCGTCCTGGCCTCCGAGGGTACTGCCCCACGAAGGAGCAGGCTGCGGAGGTGTGTCCAGTCATGCTCAGGCACCTTCCCAGGCTCATTCCATTAGCGTTTTTTCCCTGGTGCCTGGGCCTCATTTGAGGCCTACTTGGAGGGGAGGTTTCTGGCATGGGCTATCTCCACACTGCCCGGGCCTGGAGCCCGGAGGTCTTGGTCAGAGGAAAGAGGCCAGCAAGGGGGACGATGCCCAAGGCCTCTTTGGCCCAGCAGCGTCATGGCAGCAGGATGAGCAAGTGGCCCAATGTGCCCCTTGGTCGGCCCTGCCCCTTCACACACAGGCACTGCTGCTGGGCTTGCCCAGGAGCTGCCTAACAGACTGTGCCTCACTCGAGCTCTCTGACGGTGCAGAGGGCCGGAAGAGACGTGTGCATGTGGTTCTGCCTTGGCCTGGGTGTGTGGATACCCTAGTTGTCTCCCAGGCTCAGGGGCAAACGCCTGAGAGAGGAACACCCCGAACTGCTATTCTCCTTGGCTTGGAAGCAGAGTGCGCGGCTTGCGGGAAACGCGGGCCTCCCTCGGTGAGGGAGAAGAGGCCAGGTGGCGAGAGTGCTTGCAAACCGGCATTTGGAATCTGCGGGTGAGGTTCTCCAACGGCACAATGCTGGTTCTGCTCAGAGCCCCAACAGGCCAGGGGCAGGTCCCAGCAAGGACCCTGCCCCAGGCCAGCCTTGACCAGACCTTCCTGTCCTCCGGGGGTACTGCCCCACGAAGGGGCAGGTGGCAGGGAGTGTGATCAGACATGCCCAGTCCTCTCCCCAGTCTCAATCCATTAGCGCCTTCCCATGATTCCTAGACCTCATTTGAGTCCTACTAGGAGGGGAGGTTTCTGGCAGGGCCTCTCTCCACACTGCAGGGGACTGGAGCCCGGACGGTCTGGTCAGAGGGAAGAGGCCAGCAAGGGGTTTGATCCCCAAGGCCTCTTTGGCCCAGCAGCCTCAGGGCAGCAGGAAGAGCAAGTGGCCACTGTGCCCCAAGGTTGGCCCTGCCCCTTCACACACAGGGGCTGCTGCTGGGTTTTTCCCATGAGCTGCCTGACATACTCTGGATCACCTGAGCTCTCTGACGGTGCAGAGGGCCGGAAGAGACGTGGGCATGTGGTTCTGCCTTGGTCTTGGTGTGTGGAGCCCCTAGCTGTCCCCCAGGCTCAGGGGCAAAGGCCTGAGAGAAGAACACTCAGAAGTGCTTTTCTCCCAGGCTTGGGAGCAGAGTGCGCGGCTTGCGGGATACGCCGGCCTCCCTCAGTGAATGCGAGGTGGCCAGCCGGCGAGAGTGCTTGCAAACAGGCCTTTGGAGACAGCCGGGGAGGTCTTCCAGCTGCAGAGTGTTGGTTCTACTCAGAGGACCCAAAGGCCAGGGGCAGGTCCCAGCCTGGACCCTGACCCAGGCCAGCCTTGACCAGACCTTCCTGGCCTCCGGGGGTACTGCCCCACGAAGGAGAACGCTGCGGGGAGTGTGTCCAGACATGCCCAGGCTCCTCCCCAGGCTCATTCCCTGAGCGCCTTTTCCCAGGTTCCTAGGCCTCGTTTGAGGCCTACTTGGAGGGGAGGTTTCTGGCAGGGGCTCTCTTCACAGTGCAAGGGACTGGATCCCGGACGGCCTGGTCAGAGGGAAGAGGCCTGCACGGGGGTCGTTGTCCATGGCCTCTTCGGCCCAGCAGCCTGAGGGCAGCAGGAAGAGCAAGTGGCCCACTTTGCCCCTAGGCCAGCCCTGCCCCTTCACACACAGGCGCTCCTGCTGGTCTTGCCCAGGAGCTGCCTGACAGACTCTGGCTCACCCGAGCTCTCTGACAGTTCAGGGGGCAGGAAGACTCGTGTGCATGTGGTTGTGCCTTGGCCTGGGTTTGTGTAGCCACTCGCTGTCCCCCAGGCTCAGGGGCAAGGCCCTGAGACGGGACCACCCAAGCGCTTTTCTCCTGGGCTTGTGAGTAGAGTGCGTGGCTTGCGGGAATCGCGGGCCTCCCTCGGTGAGGGAGAGGTGGCCAGCCGGCGAGAGTGCTTGCAAACCGGCCTTTGGAGGCTGCCGGCGAGGTCTTCCATTGGCACAGTGCTGGTTCTGCTCAGAGACCCCACAGGACCGTGGCAGGTCCCAGCTCGGACCCTGCCCCAGGCCAGCCTTGACCTGACCTTCCTGGACTCCGTGGGTACTACCTCACGAAGGGGCAGGCGGCGGGGTGTGTGTCCAGGCATGCCCAGGCACCTCCCCAGGTTCAATCCCTGAGCGCCTTTCCCATGGTTCCTAGGCCTCATTTGAGGGTACTTGTAGGGGAGGTTTCTGGCAGGACCTCTCTCCACACTGCAAGGGTCTGGAGCACGGACAGCCTGGTCAGAGGGAAAAGGCCAGCAAGGGGGTCGATGCCCAAGAACTATTTTTCCCAGCAGTCTCAGGGCAGCAGGGTGAGCAAGCGGCCTTCAGTGCCCCTTGGTCAGCCCTGCCCCATCACACACAGGCGCTGCTGCTGGGCTTTCCCAGGAGCTGCCTGACATACTCTGGCTCACGCAAGCTCTCTGACGGAGCAGGGGGCAATATAATACGTGTGCATGTGGCTCCGCATTGGCCTGGGTGTGTGGAGCCCCTAGCTGTCTCCCAGGCTCAGGGGCAAAGGACTGAGAGAGGAACACCCCGAAGCACTTTTCTCCCAGGCTTGGGAGCAGAGTGCGCGGCTTGTGGGAAACGCGGGCTTCCCTCGGTGAGGGAGAGGCGGCCAGCCTGGGAGGTGCTTGCAAACCGGCCTTTGGGGGCTGCTGGTGAGGTCTTCCAACGGCACAGTGCTGGTTCTGCTCAGAGGCCCCACATGCCAGGGGCAGGTCCCAGCAAGGACCCTGCCCCAGGCCAGCCTTGAACAGACCTTCCTGGCCTCTTGGGTACTGCCCCACGAAGGGGCAGGTGGCAGGGAGTGTGTCCAGACTTGCCCAGGGGCCTCCCCATTCTCATTCACTTAGCGCCTTTCCCATGATTCCTAGGCCTCATTTGAGGCCTACTTGGAGGGGAGGTTTGGCCCACTGTGCCCCTAGGTCGCCCCTGCCCCTTCACACTCAGGCGCTGCTGCTGGGCTTGCCCAGGTGCTGCCTAACCGACTCTGGCTCACCTGAGCTCTCTGAAAATGCAGGGGGCAGGAAGACTCGTGTGCATGTGGCTCTGCCTTGGCCTGGGAGTTTGGAGCCCCTAGCTGTCTCCCAGGCTCAGGGGCAAAGGACTGAGAGAGGAACACCCCGAAGCACTTTTCTCCCAGGCTTGGGAGCAGAGTGCGCGGCTTGTGGGAAACGCGTGCTTCCCTCGGTGAGGGAGAGGCGGCCAGCCTGGGAGGTGCTTGCAAACCGGCCTTTGGGGGCTGCTGGTGAGGTCTTCCAACGGCACAGTGCTGGTTCTGCTCAGAGGCCCCACATGCCAGGGGCAGGTCCCAGCAAGGACCCTGCCCCAGGCCAGCCTTGAACAGACCTTCCTGGCCTCTTGGGTACTGCCCCACGAAGGGGCAGGTGGCAGGGAGTGTGTCCAGACTTGCCCAGGGGCCTCCCCATTCTCATTCACTTAGCGCCTTTCCCATGATTCCTAGGCCTCATTTGAGGCCTTCTTGGAGGGGAGGTTTGGCCCACTGTGCCCCTAGGTCGTCCCTGCCCCTTCACACTCAGGCGCTGCTGCTGGGCTTGCCCAGGTGCTCCCTAACCGACTCTGGCTCACCTGAGCTCTCTGAAAATGCAGGGGGCAGGAAGACTCGTGTGCATGTGGCTCTGCCTTGGCCTGGGAGTTTGGAGCCCCTAGCTTTCCCCCAGGCTCAGGGGCAAGGCCCTTAGAATGGACAACCAAAGCGCTTTTCTCCTGGGCTTGGGAGCAAAGTGTGTGGCTTGCGTAAATCACGGGTGTTCCTAGGTGAGGGAGAGGTGCCTAGCCACCGAGAGTGCTTGCAAACCAGCCTTTGGAGGCTGCCAGTGAGGTCTTCCAGGGGCACACTGCTGGTTCTGCTCAGAAGCCCCACAGGCCAGGGGCAGATCCCAGCACCGACCCTGCCCCAGGCCAGCCTTGACCAGACCTTCCTGGCCTCCGGGGATACTGCTTCACGAAGGGGCAGGCGACGGGTAGTGTGTCCAGACATGCCCAGGGACCTCCCCAGGCTCATTCCCTGAGCGGCTTGCCCATGGTTCCTATGCCTCATTTGAGGCCTACTTGGAGGGGCGGATTCTGGCAGGGCCTCTCTGCACACTGAAAGGGACTGGAGCCGGACGGCCTGGTCAGAGGGAAGAGGCCAGCAAGGGGTTCGATGCCCAAGGCCTCTTTGTCCCAGCAGCTTCAGGGCAGCAGGGTGAGCAAGTGGCCTTCAGTGCCCCTAGGTCGGCCCTGCCACATCACACACAGGCGCTGCTTCTGGGCTTGCCCAGGAGCTGCCTGACAGACTCTGGCTCACCCGAGCTCTCTGACGGTGCAAAGGGCAGGAAAAGACGTGTGCATGTGGTTCTGCCTTGGCCTGGGAGTGTGGAGCCCCTAGCTGGCTCCCAGGCTCAGGGGCAAGGGCCCTGAGAGAGGACCACCCCGAAGCGCTTTTCTCCCGGGCTTGGGAGCAGTGTGCTCAGCTTGCGGGAATCGCGGGCCTCCCTCGGGGAGAGTGCTTGCAAACTGGCCTTTGGAGGCAGCCAGGGAGGTCTTCTAGCGGCAGAGTGCTGGCTTTGCTCTGGGGCCCCACAGGACACGCGCAGGTTCCAGCATGGACCCTGCCCCAGGAGAGCCTTGCCCAGACCGTCCTGGCCTCCGAGGGTACTGCCCCACGAAGGAGCAGGCTGCGGAGGTGTGTCCAGTCATGCTCAGGCACCTTCCCAGGCTCATTCCATTAGCGTTTTTTCCCTGGTGCCTGGGCCTCATTTGAGGCCTACTTGGAGGGGAGGTTTCTGGCATGGGCTATCTCCACACTGCCCGGGCCTGGAGCCCGGAGGTCTTGGTCAGAGGAAAGAGGCCAGCAAGGGGGACGATGCCCAAGGCCTCTTTGGCCCAGCAGCGTCATGGCAGCAGGATGAGCAAGTGGCCCAATGTGCCCCTTGGTCGGCCCTGCCCCTTCACACACAGGCACTGCTGCTGGGCTTGCCCAGGAGCTGCCTAACAGACTGTGCCTCACTCGAGCTCTCTGACGGTGCAGAGGGCCGGAAGAGACGTGTGCATGTGGTTCTGCCTTGGCCTGGGTGTGTGGATACCCTAGTTGTCTCCCAGGCTCAGGGGCAAACGCCTGAGAGAGGAACACCCCGAACTGCTATTCTCCTTGGCTTGGAAGCAGAGTGCGCGGCTTGCGGGAAACGCGGGCCTCCCTCGGTGAGGGAGAAGAGGCCAGGTGGCGAGAGTGCTTGCAAACCGGCATTTGGAATCTGCGGGTGAGGTTCTCCAACGGCACAATGCTGGTTCTGCTCAGAGCCCCAACAGGCCAGGGGCAGGTCCCAGCAAGGACCCTGCCCCAGGCCAGCCTTGACCAGACCTTCCTGTCCTCCGGGGGTACTGCCCCACGAAGGGGCAGGTGGCAGGGAGTGTGATCAGACATGCCCAGTCCTCTCCCCAGTCTCAATCCATTAGCGCCTTCCCATGATTCCTAGACCTCATTTGAGTCCTACTAGGAGGGGAGGTTTCTGGCAGGGCCTCTCTCCACACTGCAGGGGACTGGAGCCCGGACGGTCTGGTCAGAGGGAAGAGGCCAGCAAGGGGTTTGATCCCCAAGGCCTCTTTGGCCCAGCAGCCTCAGGGCAGCAGGAAGAGCAAGTGGCCACTGTGCCCCAAGGTTGGCCCTGCCCCTTCACACACAGGGGCTGCTGCTGGGTTTTTCCCATGAGCTGCCTGACATACTCTGGATCACCTGAGCTCTCTGACGGTGCAGAGGGCCGGAAGAGACGTGGGCATGTGGTTCTGCCTTGGTCTTGGTGTGTGGAGCCCCTAGCTGTCCCCCAGGCTCAGGGGCAAAGGCCTGAGAGAAGAACACTCAGAAGTGCTTTTCTCCCAGGCTTGGGAGCAGAGTGCGCGGCTTGCGGGATACGCCGGCCTCCCTCAGTGAATGCGAGGTGGCCAGCCGGCGAGAGTGCTTGCAAACAGGCCTTTGGAGACAGCCGGGGAGGTCTTCCAGCTGCAGAGTGTTGGTTCTACTCAGAGGACCCAAAGGCCAGGGGCAGGTCCCAGCCTGGACCCTGACCCAGGCCAGCCTTGACCAGACCTTCCTGGCCTCCGGGGGTACTGCCCCACGAAGGAGAACGCTGCGGGGAGTGTGTCCAGACATGCCCAGGCTCCTCCCCAGGCTCATTCCCTGAGCGCCTTTTCCCAGGTTCCTAGGCCTCGTTTGAGGCCTACTTGGAGGGGAGGTTTCTGGCAGGGGCTCTCTTCACAGTGCAAGGGACTGGATCCCGGACGGCCTGGTCAGAGGGAAGAGGCCTGCACGGGGGTCGTTGTCCATGGCCTCTTCGGCCCAGCAGCCTGAGGGCAGCAGGAAGAGCAAGTGGCCCACTTTGCCCCTAGGCCAGCCCTGCCCCTTCACACACAGGCGCTCCTGCTGGTCTTGCCCAGGAGCTGCCTGACAGACTCTGGCTCACCCGAGCTCTCTGACAGTTCAGGGGGCAGGAAGACTCGTGTGCATGTGGTTGTGCCTTGGCCTGGGTTTGTGTAGCCACTCGCTGTCCCCCAGGCTCAGGGGCAAGGCCCTGAGACGGGACCACCCAAGCGCTTTTCTCCTGGGCTTGTGAGTAGAGTGCGTGGCTTGCGGGAATCGCGGGCCTCCCTCGGTGAGGGAGAGGTGGCCAGCCGGCGAGAGTGCTTGCAAACCGGCCTTTGGAGGCTGCCGGCGAGGTCTTCCATTGGCACAGTGCTGGTTCTGCTCAGAGACCCCACAGGACCGTGGCAGGTCCCAGCTCGGACCCTGCCCCAGGCCAGCCTTGACCTGACCTTCCTGGACTCCGTGGGTACTACCTCACGAAGGGGCAGGCGGCGGGGTGTGTGTCCAGGCATGCCCAGGCACCTCCCCAGGTTCAATCCCTGAGCGCCTTTCCCATGGTTCCTAGGCCTCATTTGAGGGTACTTGTAGGGGAGGTTTCTGGCAGGACCTCTCTCCACACTGCAAGGGTCTGGAGCACGGACAGCCTGGTCAGAGGGAAAAGGCCAGCAAGGGGGTCGATGCCCAAGAACTATTTTTCCCAGCAGTCTCAGGGCAGCAGGGTGAGCAAGCGGCCTTCAGTGCCCCTTGGTCAGCCCTGCCCCATCACACACAGGCGCTGCTGCTGGGCTTTCCCAGGAGCTGCCTGACATACTCTGGCTCACGCAAGCTCTCTGACGGAGCAGGGGGCAATATAATACGTGTGCATGTGGCTCCGCATTGGCCTGGGTGTGTGGAGCCCCTAGCTGTCTCCCAGGCTCAGGGGCAAAGGACTGAGAGAGGAACACCCCGAAGCACTTTTCTCCCAGGCTTGGGAGCAGAGTGCGCGGCTTGTGGGAAACGCGGGCTTCCCTCGGTGAGGGAGAGGCGGCCAGCCTGGGAGGTGCTTGCAAACCGGCCTTTGGGGGCTGCTGGTGAGGTCTTCCAACGGCACAGTGCTGGTTCTGCTCAGAGGCCCCACATGCCAGGGGCAGGTCCCAGCAAGGACCCTGCCCCAGGCCAGCCTTGAACAGACCTTCCTGGCCTCTTGGGTACTGCCCCACGAAGGGGCAGGTGGCAGGGAGTGTGTCCAGACTTGCCCAGGGGCCTCCCCATTCTCATTCACTTAGCGCCTTTCCCATGATTCCTAGGCCTCATTTGAGGCCTACTTGGAGGGCAGCTTTGGCCCACTGTGCCCCTAGGTCGTCCCTGCCCCTTCACACTCAGGCGCTGCTGCTGGGCTTGCCCAGGTGCTGCCTAACCGACTCTGGCTCACCTGAGCTCTCTGAAAATGCAGGGGGCAGGAAGACTCGTGTGCATGTGGCTCTGCCTTGGCCTGGGAGTTTGGAGCCCCTAGCTGTCTCCCAGGCTCAGGGGCAAAGGACTGAGAGAGGAACACCCCGAAGCACTTTTCTCCCAGGCTTGGGAGCAGAGTGCGCGGCTTGTGGGAAACGCGGGCTTCCCTCGGTGAGGGAGAGGCGGCCAGCCTGGGAGGTGCTTGCAAACCGGCCTTTGGGGGCTGCTGGTGAGGTCTTCCAACGGCACAGTGCTGGTTCTGCTCAGAGGCCCCACATGCCAGGGGCAGGTCCCAGCAAGGACCCTGCCCCAGGCCAGCCTTGAACAGACCTTCCTGGCCTCTTGGGTACTGCCCCACGAAGGGGCAGGTGGCAGGGAGTGTGTCCAGACTTGCCCAGGGGCCTCCCCATTCTCATTCACTTAGCGCCTTTCCCATGATTCCTAGGCCTCATTTGAGGCCTACTTGGAGGGGAGGTTTGGCCCACTGTGCCCCTAGGTCGCCCCTGCCCCTTCACACTCAGGCGCTGCTGCTGGGCTTGCCCAGGTGCTGCCTAACCGACTCTGGCTCACCTGAGCTCTCTGAAAATGCAGGGGGCAGGAAGACTCGTGTGCATGTGGCTCTGCCTTGGCCTGGGAGTTTGGAGCCCCTAGCTGTCCCCCAGGCTCAGGGGCAAGGCCCTTAGAATGGACAACCAAAGCGCTTTTCTCCTGGGCTTGGGAGCAAAGTGTGTGGCTTGCGTAAATCACGGGTGTTCCTAGGTGAGGGAGAGGTGCCTAGCCACCGAGAGTGCTTGCAAACCAGCCTTTGGAGGCTGCCAGTGAGGTCTTCCAGGGGCACACTGCTGGTTCTGCTCAGAAGCCCCACAGGCCAGGGGCAGATCCCAGCACCGACCCTGCCCCAGGCCAGCCTTGACCAGACCTTCCTGGCCTCCGGGGATACTGCTTCACGAAGGGGCAGGCGACGGGTAGTGTGTCCAGACATGCCCAGGGACCTCCCCAGGCTCATTCCCTGAGCGGCTTGCCCATGGTTCCTATGCCTCATTTGAGGCCTACTTGGAGGGGCGGATTCTGGCAGGGCCTCTCTGCACACTGAAAGGGACTGGAGCCGGACGGCCTGGTCAGAGGGAAGAGGCCAGCAAGGGGTTCGATGCCCAAGGCCTCTTTGTCCCAGCAGCTTCAGGGCAGCAGGGTGAGCAAGTGGCCTTCAGTGCCCCTAGGTCGGCCCTGCCACATCACACACAGGCGCTGCTTCTGGGCTTGCCCAGGAGCTGCCTGACAGACTCTGGCTCACCCGAGCTCTCTGACGGTGCAAAGGGCAGGAAAAGACGTGTGCATGTGGTTCTGCCTTGGCCTGGGAGTGTGGAGCCCCTAGCTGGCTCCCAGGCTCAGGGGCAAGGGCCCTGAGAGAGGACCACCCCGAAGCGCTTTTCTCCCGGGCTTGGGAGCAGTGTGCTCAGCTTGCGGGAATCGCGGGCCTCCCTCGGGGAGAGTGCTTGCAAACTGGCCTTTGGAGGCAGCCAGGGAGGTCTTCTAGCGGCAGAGTGCTGGATTTGCTCTGAGGCCCCACAGGACACGCGCAGGTTCCAGCATGGACCCTGCCCCAGGAGAGCCTTGCCCAGACCGTCCTGGCCTCCGAGGGTACTGCCCCACGAAGGAGCAGGCTGCGGAGGTGTGTCCAGTCATGCTCAGGCACCTTCCCAGGCTCATTCCATTAGCGTTTTTTCCCTGGTGCCTAGGCCTCATTTGAGGCCTACTTGGAGGGGAGGTTTCTGGCATGGGCTATCTCCACACTGCAAGGGCCTGGAGCCCAGAGGGCTTGGTCAGAGGAAAGAGGCCAGCAAGGGGGACGATGCCCAAGGCCTCTTTGGCCCAGCAGCGTCATGGCAGCAGGATGAGCAAGTGGCCCAATGTGCCCCTTGGTCGGCCCTGCCCCTTCACACACAGGCACTGCTGCTGGGCTTGCCCAGGAGCTGCCTAACAGACTGCGCCTCACTCGAGCTCTCTGACGGTGCAGAGGGCCGGAAGAGACGTGTGCATGTGGTTCTGCATTGGCCTGGGTGTGTGGATACCCTAGTTGTCTCCCAGGCTCAGGGGCAAACGCCCGAGAGAGGAACACCCCGAACTGCTATTCTCCTTGGCTTGGAAGCAGAGTGCGCGGCTTGCGGGAAACACGGACCTCCCTCGGTGAGGGAGAAGAGGCCAGGTGGCGAGAGTGCTTGCAAACCGGCATTTGGAATCTGCGGGTGAGGTTCTCCAACGGCACAATGCTGGTTCTGCTCAGAGCCCCAACAGGCCAGGGGCAGGTCCCAGCAAGGACCCTGCCCCAGGCCAGCCTTGACCAGACCTTCCTGTCCTCCGGGGGTACTGCCCCACGAAGGGGCAGGTGGCAGGGAGTGTGATCAGACATGCCCAGTCCTCTCCCCAGTCTCAATCCATTAGCGCCTTCCCATGATTCCTAGACCTCATTTGAGTCCTACTAGGAGGGGAGGTTTCTGGCAGGGCCTCTCTCCACACTGCAGGGGACTGGAGCCCGGACGGTCTGGTCAGAGGGAAGAGGCCAGCAAGGGGTTTGATCCCCAAGGCCTCTTTGGCCCAGCAGCCTCAGGGCAGCAGGAAGAGCAAGTGGCCACTGTGCCCCAAGGTTGGCCCTGCCCCTTCACACACAGGGGCTGCTGCTGGGTTTTTCCCATGAGCTGCCTGACATACTCTGGATCACCTGAGCTCTCTGACGGTGCAGAGGGCCGGAAGAGACGTGGGCATGTGGTTCTGCCTTGGTCTTGGTGTGTGGAGCCCCTAGCTGTCCCCCAGGCTCAGGGGCAAAGGCCTGAGAGAAGAACACTCAGAAGTGCTTTTCTCCCAGGCTTGGGAGCAGAGTGCGCGGCTTGCGGGATACGCCGGCCTCCCTCAGTGAATGCGAGGTGGCCAGCCGGCGAGAGTGCTTGCAAACAGGCCTTTGGAGACAGCCGGGGAGGTCTTCCAGCTGCAGAGTGTTGGTTCTACTCAGAGGACCCAAAGGCCAGGGGCAGGTCCCAGCCTGGACCCTGACCCAGGCCAGCCTTGACCAGACCTTCCTGGCCTCCGGGGGTACTGCCCCACGAAGGAGAATGCTGCGGGGAGTGTGTCCAGACATGCCCAGGCTCCTCCCCAGGCTCATTCCCTGAGCGCCTTTTCCCAGGTTCCTAGGCCTCGTTTGAGGCCTACTTGGAGGGGAGGTTTCTGGCAGGGGCTCTCTTCACAGTGCAAGGGACTGGATCCCGGACGGCCTGGTCAGAGGGAAGAGGCCTGCACGGGGGTCGTTGTCCATGGCCTCTTCGGCCCAGCAGCCTGAGGGCAGCAGGAAGAGCAAGTGGCCCACTTTGCCCCTAGGCCAGCCCTGCCCCTTCACACACAGGCGCTCCTGCTGGTCTTGCCCAGGAGCTGCCTGACAGACTCTGGCTCACCCGAGCTCTCTGACAGTTCAGGGGGCAGGAAGACTCGTGTGCATGTGGTTGTGCCTTGGCCTGGGTTTGTGTAGCCACTCGCTGTCCCCCAGGCTCAGGGGCAAGGCCCTGAGACGGGACCACCCAAGCGCTTTTCTCCTGGGCTTGTGAGTAGAGTGCGTGGCTTGCGGGAATCGCGGGCCTCCCTCGGTGAGGGAGAGGTGGCCAGCCGGCGAGAGTGCTTGCAAACCGGCCTTTGGAGGCTGCCGGCGAGGTCTTCCATTGGCACAGTGCTGGTTCTGCTCAGAGACCCCACAGGACCGTGGCAGGTCCCAGCTCGGACCCTGCCCCAGGCCAGCCTTGACCTGACCTTCCTGGACTCCGTGGGTACTACCTCACGAAGGGGCAGGCGGCGGGGTGTGTGTCCAGGCATGCCCAGGCACCTCCCCAGGTTCAATCCCTGAGCGCCTTTCCCATGGTTCCTAGGCCTCATTTGAGGGTACTTGTAGGGGAGGTTTCTGGCAGGACCTCTCTCCACACTGCAAGGGTCTGGAGCACGGACAGCCTGGTCAGAGGGAAAAGGCCAGCAAGGGGGTCGATGCCCAAGAACTATTTTTCCCAGCAGTCTCAGGGCAGCAGGGTGAGCAAGCGGCCTTCAGTGCCCCTTGGTCAGCCCTGCCCCATCACACACAGGCGCTGCTGCTGGGCTTTCCCAGGAGCTGCCTGACATACTCTGGCTCACGCAAGCTCTCTGACGGAGCAGGGGGCAATATAATACGTGTGCATGTGGCTCCGCATTGGCCTGGGTGTGTGGAGCCCCTAGCTGTCTCCCAGGCTCAGGGGCAAAGGACTGAGAGAGGAACACCCCGAAGCACTTTTCTCCCAGGCTTGGGAGCAGAGTGCGCGGCTTGTGGGAAACGCGGGCTTCCCTCGGTGAGGGAGAGGCGGCCAGCCTGGGAGGTGCTTGCAAACCGGCCTTTGGGGGCTGCTGGTGAGGTCTTCCAACGGCACAGTGCTGGTTCTGCTCAGAGGCCCCACATGCCAGGGGCAGGTCCCAGCAAGGACCCTGCCCCAGGCCAGCCTTGAACAGACCTTCCTGGCCTCTTGGGTACTGCCCCACGAAGGGGCAGGTGGCAGGGAGTGTGTCCAGACTTGCCCAGGGGCCTCCCCATTCTCATTCACTTAGCGCCTTTCCCATGATTCCTAGGCCTCATTTGAGGCCTACTTGGAGGGCAGCTTTGGCCCACTGTGCCCCTAGGTCGTCCCTGCCCCTTCACACTCAGGCGCTGCTGCTGGGCTTGCCCAGGTGCTGCCTAACCGACTCTGGCTCACCTGAGCTCTCTGAAAATGCAGGGGGCAGGAAGACTCGTGTGCATGTGGCTCTGCCTTGGCCTGGGAGTTTGGAGCCCCTAGCTGTCTCCCAGGCTCAGGGGCAAAGGACTGAGAGAGGAACACCCCGAAGCACTTTTCTCCCAGGCTTGGGAGCAGAGTGCGCGGCTTGTGGGAAACGCGGGCTTCCCTCGGTGAGGGAGAGGCGGCCAGCCTGGGAGGTGCTTGCAAACCGGCCTTTGGGGGCTGCTGGTGAGGTCTTCCAACGGCACAGTGCTGGTTCTGCTCAGAGGCCCCACATGCCAGGGGCAGGTCCCAGCAAGGACCCTGCCCCAGGCCAGCCTTGAACAGACCTTCCTGGCCTCTTGGGTACTGCCCCACGAAGGGGCAGGTGGCAGGGAGTGTGTCCAGACTTGCCCAGGGGCCTCCCCATTCTCATTCACTTAGCGCCTTTCCCATGATTCCTAGGCCTCATTTGAGGCCTACTTGGAGGGGAGGTTTGGCCCACTGTGCCCCTAGGTCGCCCCTGCCCCTTCACACTCAGGCGCTGCTGCTGGGCTTGCCCAGGTGCTGCCTAACCGACTCTGGCTCACCTGAGCTCTCTGAAAATGCAGGGGGCAGGAAGACTCGTGTGCATGTGGCTCTGCCTTGGCCTGGGAGTTTGGAGCCCCTAGCTGTCCCCCAGGCTCAGGGGCAAGGCCCTTAGAATGGACAACCAAAGCGCTTTTCTCCTGGGCTTGGGAGCAAAGTGTGTGGCTTGCGTAAATCACGGGTGTTCCTAGGTGAGGGAGAGGTGCCTAGCCACCGAGAGTGCTTGCAAACCAGCCTTTGGAGGCTGCCAGTGAGGTCTTCCAGGGGCACACTGCTGGTTCTGCTCAGAAGCCCCACAGGCCAGGGGCAGATCCCAGCACCGACCCTGCCCCAGGCCAGCCTTGACCAGACCTTCCTGGCCTCCGGGGATACTGCTTCACGAAGGGGCAGGCGACGGGTAGTGTGTCCAGACATGCCCAGGGACCTCCCCAGGCTCATTCCCTGAGCGGCTTGCCCATGGTTCCTATGCCTCATTTGAGGCCTACTTGGAGGGGCGGATTCTGGCAGGGCCTCTCTGCACACTGAAAGGGACTGGAGCCGGACGGCCTGGTCAGAGGGAAGAGGCCAGCAAGGGGTTCGATGCCCAAGGCCTCTTTGTCCCAGCAGCTTCAGGGCAGCAGGGTGAGCAAGTGGCCTTCAGTGCCCCTAGGTCGGCCCTGCCACATCACACACAGGCGCTGCTTCTGGGCTTGCCCAGGAGCTGCCTGACAGACTCTGGCTCACCCGAGCTCTCTGACGGTGCAAAGGGCAGGAAAAGACGTGTGCATGTGGTTCTGCCTTGGCCTGGGAGTGTGGAGCCCCTAGCTGGCTCCCAGGCTCAGGGGCAAGGGCCCTGAGAGAGGACCACCCCGAAGCGCTTTTCTCCCGGGCTTGGGAGCAGTGTGCTCAGCTTGCGGGAATCGCGGGCCTCCCTCGGGGAGAGTGCTTGCAAACTGGCCTTTGGAGGCAGCCAGGGAGGTCTTCTAGCGGCAGAGTGCTGGATTTGCTCTGAGGCCCCACAGGACACGCGCAGGTTCCAGCATGGACCCTGCCCCAGGAGAGCCTTGCCCAGACCGTCCTGGCCTCCGAGGGTACTGCCCCACGAAGGAGCAGGCTGCGGAGGTGTGTCCAGTCATGCTCAGGCACCTTCCCAGGCTCATTCCATTAGCGTTTTTTCCCTGGTGCCTAGGCCTCATTTGAGGCCTACTTGGAGGGGAGGTTTCTGGCATGGGCTATCTCCACACTGCAAGGGCCTGGAGCCCAGAGGGCTTGGTCAGAGGAAAGAGGCCAGCAAGGGGGACGATGCCCAAGGCCTCTTTGGCCCAGCAGCGTCATGGCAGCAGGATGAGCAAGTGGCCCAATGTGCCCCTTGGTCGGCCCTGCCCCTTCACACACAGGCACTGCTGCTGGGCTTGCCCAGGAGCTGCCTAACAGACTGCGCCTCACTCGAGCTCTCTGACGGTGCAGAGGGCCGGAAGAGACGTGTGCATGTGGTTCTGCATTGGCCTGGGTGTGTGGATACCCTAGTTGTCTCCCAGGCTCAGGGGCAAACGCCCGAGAGAGGAACACCCCGAACTGCTATTCTCCTTGGCTTGGAAGCAGAGTGCGCGGCTTGCGGGAAACACGGACCTCCCTCGGTGAGGGAGAAGAGGCCAGGTGGCGAGAGTGCTTGCAAACCGGCATTTGGAATCTGCGGGTGAGGTTCTCCAACGGCACAATGCTGGTTCTGCTCAGAGCCCCAACAGGCCAGGGGCAGGTCCCAGCAAGGACCCTGCCCCAGGCCAGCCTTGACCAGACCTTCCTGTCCTCCGGGGGTACTGCCCCACGAAGGGGCAGGTGGCAGGGAGTGTGATCAGACATGCCCAGTCCTCTCCCCAGTCTCAATCCATTAGCGCCTTCCCATGATTCCTAGACCTCATTTGAGTCCTACTAGGAGGGGAGGTTTCTGGCAGGGCCTCTCTCCACACTGCAGGGGACTGGAGCCCGGACGGTCTGGTCAGAGGGAAGAGGCCAGCAAGGGGTTTGATCCCCAAGGCCTCTTTGGCCCAGCAGCCTCAGGGCAGCAGGAAGAGCAAGTGGCCACTGTGCCCCAAGGTTGGCCCTGCCCCTTCACACACAGGGGCTGCTGCTGGGTTTTTCCCATGAGCTGCCTGACATACTCTGGATCACCTGAGCTCTCTGACGGTGCAGAGGGCCGGAAGAGACGTGGGCATGTGGTTCTGCCTTGGTCTTGGTGTGTGGAGCCCCTAGCTGTCCCCCAGGCTCAGGGGCAAAGGCCTGAGAGAAGAACACTCAGAAGTGCTTTTCTCCCAGGCTTGGGAGCAGAGTGCGCGGCTTGCGGGATACGCCGGCCTCCCTCAGTGAATGCGAGGTGGCCAGCCGGCGAGAGTGCTTGCAAACAGGCCTTTGGAGACAGCCGGGGAGGTCTTCCAGCTGCAGAGTGTTGGTTCTACTCAGAGGACCCAAAGGCCAGGGGCAGGTCCCAGCCTGGACCCTGACCCAGGCCAGCCTTGACCAGACCTTCCTGGCCTCCGGGGGTACTGCCCCACGAAGGAGAATGCTGCGGGGAGTGTGTCCAGACATGCCCAGGCTCCTCCCCAGGCTCATTCCCTGAGCGCCTTTTCCCAGGTTCCTAGGCCTCGTTTGAGGCCTACTTGGAGGGGAGGTTTCTGGCAGGGGCTCTCTTCACAGTGCAAGGGACTGGATCCCGGACGGCCTGGTCAGAGGGAAGAGGCCTGCACGGGGGTCGTTGTCCATGGCCTCTTCGGCCCAGCAGCCTGAGAGCAGCAGGAAGAGCAAGTGGCCCACTTTGCCCCTAGGCCAGCCCTGCCCCTTCACACACAGGCGCTCCTGCTGGTCTTGCCCAGGAGCTGCCTGACAGACTCTGGCTCACCCGAGCTCTCTGACAGTTCAGGGGGCAGGAAGACTCGTGTGCATGTGGTTGTGCCTTGGCCTGGGTTTGTGTAGCCACTCGCTGTCCCCCAGGCTCAGGGGCAAGGCCCTGAGACGGGACCACCCAAGCGCTTTTCTCCTGGGCTTGTGAGTAGAGTGCGTGGCTTGCGGGAATCGCGGGCCTCCCTCGGTGAGGGAGAGGTGGCCAGCCGGCGAGAGTGCTTGCAAACCGGCCTTTGGAGGCTGCCGGCGAGGTCTTCCATTGGCACAGTGCTGGTTCTGCTCAGAGACCCCACAGGACCGTGGCAGGTCCCAGCTCGGACCCTGCCCCAGGCCAGCCTTGACCTGACCTTCCTGGACTCCGTGGGTACTGCCTCACGAAGGGGCAGGCGGCGGGGTGTGTGTCCAGGCATGCCCAGGCACCTCCCCAGGTTCAATCCCTGAGCGCCTTTCCCATGGTTCCTAGGCCTCATTTGAGGGTACTTGTAGGGGAGGTTTCTGGCAGGACCTCTCTCCACACTGCAAGGGTCTGGAGCACGGACAGCCTGGTCAGAGGGAAAAGGCCAGCAAGGGGGTCGATGCCCAAGAACTATTTTTCCCAGCAGTCTCAGGGCAGCAGGGTGAGCAAGCGGCCTTCAGTGCCCCTTGGTCAGCCCTGCCCCATCACACACAGGCGCTGCTGCTGGGCTTTCCCAGGAGCTGCCTGACATACTCTGGCTCACGCAAGCTCTCTGACGGAGCAGGGGGCAATATAATACGTGTGCATGTGGCTCCGCATTGGCCTGGGTGTGTGGAGCCCCTAGCTGTCTCCCAGGCTCAGGGGCAAAGGACTGAGAGAGGAACACCCCGAAGCACTTTTCTCCCAGGCTTGGGAGCAGAGTGCGCGGCTTGTGGGAAACGCGGGCTTCCCTCGGTGAGGGAGAGGCGGCCAGCCTGGGAGGTGCTTGCAAACCGGCCTTTGGGGGCTGCTGGTGAGGTCTTCCAACGGCACAGTGCTGGTTCTGCTCAGAGGCCCCACATGCCAGGGGCAGGTCCCAGCAAGGACCCTGCCCCAGGCCAGCCTTGAACAGACCTTCCTGGCCTCTTGGGTACTGCCCCACGAAGGGGCAGGTGGCAGGGAGTGTGTCCAGACTTGCCCAGGGGCCTCCCCATTCTCATTCACTTAGCGCCTTTCCCATGATTCCTAGGCCTCATTTGAGGCCTACTTGGAGGGCAGCTTTGGCCCACTGTGCCCCTAGGTCGCCCCTGCCCCTTCACACTCAGGCGCTGCTGCTGGGCTTGCCCAGGTGCTGCCTAACCGACTCTGGCTCACCTGAGCTCTCTGAAAATGCAGGGGGCAGGAAGACTCGTGTGCATGTGGCTCTGCCTTGGCCTGGGAGTTTGGAGCCCCTAGCTGTCCCCCAGGCTCAGGGGCAAGGCCCTTAGAATGGACAACCAAAGCGCTTTTCTCCTGGGCTTGGGAGCAAAGTGTGTGGCTTGCGTAAATCACGGGTGTTCCTAGGTGAGGGAGAGGTGCCTAGCCACCGAGAGTGCTTGCAAACCAGCCTTTGGAGGCTGCCAGTGAGGTCTTCCAGGGGCACACTGCTGGTTCTGCTCAGAAGCCCCACAGGCCAGGGGCAGATCCCAGCACCGACCCTGCCCCAGGCCAGCCTTGACCAGACCTTCCTGGCCTCCGGGGATACTGCTTCACGAAGGGGCAGGCGACGGGTAGTGTGTCCAGACATGCCCAGGGACCTCCCCAGGCTCATTCCCTGAGCGGCTTGCCCATGGTTCCTATGCCTCATTTGAGGCCTACTTGGAGGGGCGGATTCTGGCAGGGCCTCTCTGGACACTGAAAGGGACTGGAGCCGGACGGCCTGGTCAGAGGGAAGAGGCCAGCAAGGGGTTCGATGCCCAAGGCCTCTTTGTCCCAGCAGCTTCAGGGCAGCAGGGTGAGCAAGTGGCCTTCAGTGCCCCTAGGTCGGCCCTGCCACATCACACACAGGCGCTGCTTCTGGGCTTGCCCAGGAGCTGCCTGACAGACTCTGGCTCACCCGAGCTCTCTGACGGTGCAAAGGGCAGGAAAAGACGTGTGCATGTGGTTCTGCCTTGGCCTGGGAGTGTGGAGCCCCTAGCTGGCTCCCAGGCTCAGGGGCAAGGGCCCTGAGAGAGGACCACCCCGAAGCGCTTTTCTCCCGGGCTTGGGAGCAGTGTGCTCAGCTTGCGGGAATCGCGGGCCTCCCTCGGGGAGAGTGCTTGCAAACTGGCCTTTGGAGGCAGCCAGGGAGGTCTTCTAGCGGCAGAGTGCTGGATTTGCTCTGAGGCCCCACAGGACACGCGCAGGTTCCAGCATGGACCCTGCCCCAGGAGAGCCTTGCCCAGACCGTCCTGGCCTCCGAGGGTACTGCCCCACGAAGGAGCAGGCTGCGGAGGTGTGTCCAGTCATGCTCAGGCACCTTCCCAGGCTCATTCCATTAGCGTTTTTTCCCTGGTGCCTAGGCCTCATTTGAGGCCTACTTGGAGGGGAGGTTTCTGGCATGGGCTATCTCCACACTGCAAGGGCCTGGAGCCCAGAGGGCTTGGTCAGAGGAAAGAGGCCAGCAAGGGGGACGATGCCCAAGGCCTCTTTGGCCCAGCAGCGTCATGGCAGCAGGATGAGCAAGTGGCCCAATGTGCCCCTTGGTCGGCCCTGCCCCTTCACACACAGGCACTGCTGCTGGGCTTGCCCAGGAGCTGCCTAACAGACTGCGCCTCACTCGAGCTCTCTGACGGTGCAGAGGGCCGGAAGAGACGTGTGCATGTGGTTCTGCATTGGCCTGGGTGTGTGGATACCCTAGTTGTCTCCCAGGCTCAGGGGCAAACGCCCGAGAGAGGAACACCCCGAACTGCTATTCTCCTTGGCTTGGAAGCAGAGTGCGCGGCTTGCGGGAAACACGGACCTCCCTCGGTGAGGGAGAAGAGGCCAGGTGGCGAGAGTGCTTGCAAACCGGCATTTGGAATCTGCGGGTGAGGTTCTCCAACGGCACAATGCTGGTTCTGCTCAGAGCCCCAACAGGCCAGGGGCAGGTCCCAGCAAGGACCCTGCCCCAGGCCAGCCTTGACCAGACCTTCCTGTCCTCCGGGGGTACTGCCCCACGAAGGGGCAGGTGGCAGGGAGTGTGATCAGACATGCCCAGTCCTCTCCCCAGTCTCAATCCATTAGCGCCTTCCCATGATTCCTAGACCTCATTTGAGTCCTACTAGGAGGGGAGGTTTCTGGCAGGGCCTCTCTCCACACTGCAGGGGACTGGAGCCCGGACGGTCTGGTCAGAGGGAAGAGGCCAGCAAGGGGTTTGATCCCCAAGGCCTCTTTGGCCCAGCAGCCTCAGGGCAGCAGGAAGAGCAAGTGGCCACTGTGCCCCAAGGTTGGCCCTGCCCCTTCACACACAGGGGCTGCTGCTGGGTTTTTCCCATGAGCTGCCTGACATACTCTGGATCACCTGAGCTCTCTGACGGTGCAGAGGGCCGGAAGAGACGTGGGCATGTGGTTCTGCCTTGGTCTTGGTGTGTGGAGCCCCTAGCTGTCCCCCAGGCTCAGGGGCAAAGGCCTGAGAGAAGAACACTCAGAAGTGCTTTTCTCCCAGGCTTGGGAGCAGAGTGCGCGGCTTGCGGGATACGCCGGCCTCCCTCAGTGAATGCGAGGTGGCCAGCCGGCGAGAGTGCTTGCAAACAGGCCTTTGGAGACAGCCGGGGAGGTCTTCCAGCTGCAGAGTGTTGGTTCTACTCAGAGGACCCAAAGGCCAGGGGCAGGTCCCAGCCTGGACCCTGACCCAGGCCAGCCTTGACCAGACCTTCCTGGCCTCCGGGGGTACTGCCCCACGAAGGAGAATGCTGCGGGGAGTGTGTCCAGACATGCCCAGGCTCCTCCCCAGGCTCATTCCCTGAGCGCCTTTTCCCAGGTTCCTAGGCCTCGTTTGAGGCCTACTTGGAGGGGAGGTTTCTGGCAGGGGCTCTCTTCACAGTGCAAGGGACTGGATCCCGGACGGCCTGGTCAGAGGGAAGAGGCCTGCACGGGGGTCGTTGTCCATGGCCTCTTCGGCCCAGCAGCCTGAGGGCAGCAGGAAGAGCAAGTGGCCCACTTTGCCCCTAGGCCAGCCCTGCCCCTTCACACACAGGCGCTCCTGCTGGTCTTGCCCAGGAGCTGCCTGACAGACTCTGGCTCACCCGAGCTCTCTGACAGTTCAGGGGGCAGGAAGACTCGTGTGCATGTGGTTGTGCCTTGGCCTGGGTTTGTGTAGCCACTCGCTGTCCCCCAGGCTCAGGGGCAAGGCCCTGAGACGGGACCACCCAAGCGCTTTTCTCCTGGGCTTGTGAGTAGAGTGCGTGGCTTGCGGGAATCGCGGGCCTCCCTCGGTGAGGGAGAGGTGGCCAGCCGGCGAGAGTGCTTGCAAACCGGCCTTTGGAGGCTGCCGGCGAGGTCTTCCATTGGCACAGTGCTGGTTCTGCTCAGAGACCCCACAGGACCGTGGCAGGTCCCAGCTCGGACCCTGCCCCAGGCCAGCCTTGACCTGACCTTCCTGGACTCCGTGGGTACTACCTCACGAAGGGGCAGGCGGCGGGGTGTGTGTCCAGGCATGCCCAGGCACCTCCCCAGGTTCAATCCCTGAGCGCCTTTCCCATGGTTCCTAGGCCTCATTTGAGGGTACTTGTAGGGGAGGTTTCTGGCAGGACCTCTCTCCACACTGCAAGGGTCTGGAGCACGGACAGCCTGGTCAGAGGGAAAAGGCCAGCAAGGGGGTCGATGCCCAAGAACTATTTTTCCCAGCAGTCTCAGGGCAGCAGGGTGAGCAAGCGGCCTTCAGTGCCCCTTGGTCAGCCCTGCCCCATCACACACAGGCGCTGCTGCTGGGCTTTCCCAGGAGCTGCCTGACATACTCTGGCTCACGCAAGCTCTCTGACGGAGCAGGGGGCAATATAATACGTGTGCATGTGGCTCCGCATTGGCCTGGGTGTGTGGAGCCCCTAGCTGTCTCCCAGGCTCAGGGGCAAAGGACTGAGAGAGGAACACCCCGAAGCACTTTTCTCCCAGGCTTGGGAGCAGAGTGCGCGGCTTGTGGGAAACGCGGGCTTCCCTCGGTGAGGGAGAGGCGGCCAGCCTGGGAGGTGCTTGCAAACCGGCCTTTGGGGGCTGCTGGTGAGGTCTTCCAACGGCACAGTGCTGGTTCTGCTCAGAGGCCCCACATGCCAGGGGCAGGTCCCAGCAAGGACCCTGCCCCAGGCCAGCCTTGAACAGACCTTCCTGGCCTCTTGGGTACTGCCCCACGAAGGGGCAGGTGGCAGGGAGTGTGTCCAGACTTGCCCAGGGGCCTCCCCATTCTCATTCACTTAGCGCCTTTCCCATGATTCCTAGGCCTCATTTGAGGCCTACTTGGAGGGCAGCTTTGGCCCACTGTGCCCCTAGGTCGTCCCTGCCCCTTCACACTCAGGCGCTGCTGCTGGGCTTGCCCAGGTGCTGCCTAACCGACTCTGGCTCACCTGAGCTCTCTGAAAATGCAGGGGGCAGGAAGACTCGTGTGCATGTGGCTCTGCCTTGGCCTGGGAGTTTGGAGCCCCTAGCTGTCTCCCAGGCTCAGGGGCAAAGGACTGAGAGAGGAACACCCCGAAGCACTTTTCTCCCAGGCTTGGGAGCAGAGTGCGCGGCTTGTGGGAAACGCGGGCTTCCCTCGGTGAGGGAGAGGCGGCCAGCCTGGGAGGTGCTTGCAAACCGGCCTTTGGGGGCTGCTGGTGAGGTCTTCCAACGGCACAGTGCTGGTTCTGCTCAGAGGCCCCACATGCCAGGGGCAGGTCCCAGCAAGGACCCTGCCCCAGGCCAGCCTTGAACAGACCTTCCTGGCCTCTTGGGTACTGCCCCACGAAGGGGCAGGTGGCAGGGAGTGTGTCCAGACTTGCCCAGGGGCCTCCCCATTCTCATTCACTTAGCGCCTTTCCCATGATTCCTAGGCCTCATTTGAGGCCTACTTGGAGGGGAGGTTTGGCCCACTGTGCCCCTAGGTCGCCCCTGCCCCTTCACACTCAGGCGCTGCTGCTGGGCTTGCCCAGGTGCTGCCTAACCGACTCTGGCTCACCTGAGCTCTCTGAAAATGCAGGGGGCAGGAAGACTCGTGTGCATGTGGCTCTGCCTTGGCCTGGGAGTTTGGAGCCCCTAGCTGTCCCCCAGGCTCAGGGGCAAGGCCCTTAGAATGGACAACCAAAGCGCTTTTCTCCTGGGCTTGGGAGCAAAGTGTGTGGCTTGCGTAAATCACGGGTGTTCCTAGGTGAGGGAGAGGTGCCTAGCCACCGAGAGTGCTTGCAAACCAGCCTTTGGAGGCTGCCAGTGAGGTCTTCCAGGGGCACACTGCTGGTTCTGCTCAGAAGCCCCACAGGCCAGGGGCAGATCCCAGCACCGACCCTGCCCCAGGCCAGCCTTGACCAGACCTTCCTGGCCTCCGGGGATACTGCTTCACGAAGGGGCAGGCGACGGGTAGTGTGTCCAGACATGCCCAGGGACCTCCCCAGGCTCATTCCCTGAGCGGCTTGCCCATGGTTCCTATGCCTCATTTGAGGCCTACTTGGAGGGGCGGATTCTGGCAGGGCCTCTCTGCACACTGAAAGGGACTGGAGCCGGACGGCCTGGTCAGAGGGAAGAGGCCAGCAAGGGGTTCGATGCCCAAGGCCTCTTTGTCCCAGCAGCTTCAGGGCAGCAGGGTGAGCAAGTGGCCTTCAGTGCCCCTAGGTCGGCCCTGCCACATCACACACAGGCGCTGCTTCTGGGCTTGCCCAGGAGCTGCCTGACAGACTCTGGCTCACCCGAGCTCTCTGACGGTGCAAAGGGCAGGAAAAGACGTGTGCATGTGGTTCTGCCTTGGCCTGGGAGTGTGGAGCCCCTAGCTGGCTCCCAGGCTCAGGGGCAAGGGCCCTGAGAGAGGACCACCCCGAAGCGCTTTTCTCCCGGGCTTGGGAGCAGTGTGCTCAGCTTGCGGGAATCGCGGGCCTCCCTCGGGGAGAGTGCTTGCAAACTGGCCTTTGGAGGCAGCCAGGGAGGTCTTCTAGCGGCAGAGTGCTGGATTTGCTCTGAGGCCCCACAGGACACGCGCAGGTTCCAGCATGGACCCTGCCCCAGGAGAGCCTTGCCCAGACCGTCCTGGCCTCCGAGGGTACTGCCCCACGAAGGAGCAGGCTGCGGAGGTGTGTCCAGTCATGCTCAGGCACCTTCCCAGGCTCATTCCATTAGCGTTTTTTCCCTGGTGCCTAGGCCTCATTTGAGGCCTACTTGGAGGGGAGGTTTCTGGCATGGGCTATCTCCACACTGCAAGGGCCTGGAGCCCAGAGGGCTTGGTCAGAGGAAAGAGGCCAGCAAGGGGGACGATGCCCAAGGCCTCTTTGGCCCAGCAGCGTCATGGCAGCAGGATGAGCAAGTGGCCCAATGTGCCCCTTGGTCGGCCCTGCCCCTTCACACACAGGCACTGCTGCTGGGCTTGCCCAGGAGCTGCCTAACAGACTGCGCCTCACTCGAGCTCTCTGACGGTGCAGAGGGCCGGAAGAGACGTGTGCATGTGGTTCTGCATTGGCCTGGGTGTGTGGATACCCTAGTTGTCTCCCAGGCTCAGGGGCAAACGCCCGAGAGAGGAACACCCCGAACTGCTATTCTCCTTGGCTTGGAAGCAGAGTGCGCGGCTTGCGGGAAACACGGACCTCCCTCGGTGAGGGAGAAGAGGCCAGGTGGCGAGAGTGCTTGCAAACCGGCATTTGGAATCTGCGGGTGAGGTTCTCCAACGGCACAATGCTGGTTCTGCTCAGAGCCCCAACAGGCCAGGGGCAGGTCCCAGCAAGGACCCTGCCCCAGGCCAGCCTTGACCAGACCTTCCTGTCCTCCGGGGGTACTGCCCCACGAAGGGGCAGGTGGCAGGGAGTGTGATCAGACATGCCCAGTCCTCTCCCCAGTCTCAATCCATTAGCGCCTTCCCATGATTCCTAGACCTCATTTGAGTCCTACTAGGAGGGGAGGTTTCTGGCAGGGCCTCTCTCCACACTGCAGGGGACTGGAGCCCGGACGGTCTGGTCAGAGGGAAGAGGCCAGCAAGGGGTTTGATCCCCAAGGCCTCTTTGGCCCAGCAGCCTCAGGGCAGCAGGAAGAGCAAGTGGCCACTGTGCCCCAAGGTTGGCCCTGCCCCTTCACACACAGGGGCTGCTGCTGGGTTTTTCCCATGAGCTGCCTGACATACTCTGGATCACCTGAGCTCTCTGACGGTGCAGAGGGCCGGAAGAGACGTGGGCATGTGGTTCTGCCTTGGTCTTGGTGTGTGGAGCCCCTAGCTGTCCCCCAGGCTCAGGGGCAAAGGCCTGAGAGAAGAACACTCAGAAGTGCTTTTCTCCCAGGCTTGGGAGCAGAGTGCGCGGCTTGCGGGATACGCCGGCCTCCCTCAGTGAATGCGAGGTGGCCAGCCGGCGAGAGTGCTTGCAAACAGGCCTTTGGAGACAGCCGGGGAGGTCTTCCAGCTGCAGAGTGTTGGTTCTACTCAGAGGACCCAAAGGCCAGGGGCAGGTCCCAGCCTGGACCCTGACCCAGGCCAGCCTTGACCAGACCTTCCTGGCCTCCGGGGGTACTGCCCCACGAAGGAGAATGCTGCGGGGAGTGTGTCCAGACATGCCCAGGCTCCTCCCCAGGCTCATTCCCTGAGCGCCTTTTCCCAGGTTCCTAGGCCTCGTTTGAGGCCTACTTGGAGGGGAGGTTTCTGGCAGGGGCTCTCTTCACAGTGCAAGGGACTGGATCCCGGACGGCCTGGTCAGAGGGAAGAGGCCTGCACGGGGGTCGTTGTCCATGGCCTCTTCGGCCCAGCAGCCTGAGAGCAGCAGGAAGAGCAAGTGGCCCACTTTGCCCCTAGGCCAGCCCTGCCCCTTCACACACAGGCGCTCCTGCTGGTCTTGCCCAGGAGCTGCCTGACAGACTCTGGCTCACCCGAGCTCTCTGACAGTTCAGGGGGCAGGAAGACTCGTGTGCATGTGGTTGTGCCTTGGCCTGGGTTTGTGTAGCCACTCGCTGTCCCCCAGGCTCAGGGGCAAGGCCCTGAGACGGGACCACCCAAGCGCTTTTCTCCTGGGCTTGTGAGTAGAGTGCGTGGCTTGCGGGAATCGCGGGCCTCCCTCGGTGAGGGAGAGGTGGCCAGCCGGCGAGAGTGCTTGCAAACCGGCCTTTGGAGGCTGCCGGCGAGGTCTTCCATTGGCACAGTGCTGGTTCTGCTCAGAGACCCCACAGGACCGTGGCAGGTCCCAGCTCGGACCCTGCCCCAGGCCAGCCTTGACCTGACCTTCCTGGACTCCGTGGGTACTGCCTCACGAAGGGGCAGGCGGCGGGGTGTGTGTCCAGGCATGCCCAGGCACCTCCCCAGGTTCAATCCCTGAGCGCCTTTCCCATGGTTCCTAGGCCTCATTTGAGGGTACTTGTAGGGGAGGTTTCTGGCAGGACCTCTCTCCACACTGCAAGGGTCTGGAGCACGGACAGCCTGGTCAGAGGGAAAAGGCCAGCAAGGGGGTCGATGCCCAAGAACTATTTTTCCCAGCAGTCTCAGGGCAGCAGGGTGAGCAAGCGGCCTTCAGTGCCCCTTGGTCAGCCCTGCCCCATCACACACAGGCGCTGCTGCTGGGCTTTCCCAGGAGCTGCCTGACATACTCTGGCTCACGCAAGCTCTCTGACGGAGCAGGGGGCAATATAATACGTGTGCATGTGGCTCCGCATTGGCCTGGGTGTGTGGAGCCCCTAGCTGTCTCCCAGGCTCAGGGGCAAAGGACTGAGAGAGGAACACCCCGAAGCACTTTTCTCCCAGGCTTGGGAGCAGAGTGCGCGGCTTGTGGGAAACGCGGGCTTCCCTCGGTGAGGGAGAGGCGGCCAGCCTGGGAGGTGCTTGCAAACCGGCCTTTGGGGGCTGCTGGTGAGGTCTTCCAACGGCACAGTGCTGGTTCTGCTCAGAGGCCCCACATGCCAGGGGCAGGTCCCAGCAAGGACCCTGCCCCAGGCCAGCCTTGAACAGACCTTCCTGGCCTCTTGGGTACTGCCCCACGAAGGGGCAGGTGGCAGGGAGTGTGTCCAGACTTGCCCAGGGGCCTCCCCATTCTCATTCACTTAGCGCCTTTCCCATGATTCCTAGGCCTCATTTGAGGCCTACTTGGAGGGCAGCTTTGGCCCACTGTGCCCCTAGGTCGCCCCTGCCCCTTCACACTCAGGCGCTGCTGCTGGGGCTTGCCCAGGTGCTGCCTAACCGACTCTGGCTCACCTGAGCTCTCTGAAAATGCAGGGGGCAGGAAGACTCGTGTGCATGTGGCTCTGCCTTGGCCTGGGAGTTTGGAGCCCCTAGCTGTCCCCAGGCTCAGGGGCAAGGCCCTTAGAATGGACAACCAAAGCGCTTTTCTCCTGGGCTTGGGAGCAAAGTGTGTGGCTTGCGTAATCACGGGTGTTCCTAGGTGAGGGAGAGGTGCCTAGCCACCGAGAGTGCTTGCAAACCAGCCTTTGGAGGCTGCCAGTGAGGTCTTCCAGGGGCACACTGCTGGTTCTGCTCAGAAGCCCCACAGGCCAGGGGCAGATCCCAGCACCGACCCTGCCCACAGGCCAGCCTTGACCAGGACCTTCCTGGCCTCCGGGATACTGCTTCACGAAGGGGCAGGCGACGGGTAGTGTGTCCAGACATGCCCAGGGACCTCCCCAGGCTCATTCCCTGAGCGGCTTGCCCATGGTTCCTATGCCTCATTTGAGGCCTACTTGGAGGGGCGGATTCTGGCAGGGCCTCTCTGGACACTGAAAGGGACTGGAGCCGGACGGCCTGGTCAGAGGGAAGAGGCCAGCAAGGGGTTCGATGCCCAAGGCCTCTTTGTCCCAGCAGCTTCAGGGCAGCAGGGTGAGCAAGTGGCCTTCAGTGCCCTAGGTCGGCCCTGCCACATCACACACAGGCGCTGCTTCTGGGCTTGCCCAGGAGCTGCCTGACAGACTCTGGCTCACCCGAGCTCTCTGACGGTGCAAAGGGCAGGAACAGACGTGTGCATGTGGTTCTGCCTTGGCCTGGGAGTGTGGAGCCCCTAGCTGGCTCCCAGGCTCAGGGGCAAGGGGCCCTGAGAGAGGACCACCCCGAAGCGCTTTTCCCTCCCGGGCTTGGGAGCAGTGTGCTCAGCTTGCGGGAATCGCGGGCCTCCCTCGGGGAGAGTGCTTGCAACTGGCCTTTGGAGGCAGCCAGGGAGGTCTTCTAGCGGCAGAGTGCTGGATTTGCTCTGAGGCCCCACAGGACACGCGCAGGTTCCAGCATGGACCCTGCCCCAGGAGAGCCTTGCCCAGACCGTCCTGGCCTCCGAGGGTACTGCCCCACGAAGGAGCAGGCTGCGGAGGTGTGTCCAGTCATGCTCAAGGCACCTTCCCGGCTCATTCATTAGCGTTTTTTCCCTGGTGCCTAGGCCTCATTTGAGGCCTACTTGGAGGGGAGGTTTCTGGCATGGGCTATCTCCACACTGCAAGGGCCTGGAGCCCAGAGGGCTTGGTCAGAGGAAAGAGGCCAGCAAGGGGGACGATGCCAAGGCCTCTTTGGCCCAGCAGCGTCATGGCAGCAGGATGAGCAAGTGGCCCAATGTGCCCCTTGGTCGGCCCTGCCCCTTCACACACAGGCACTGCTGCTGGGCTTGCCCAGGAGCTGCCTAACAGACTGTGCCTCACTCGAGCTCTCTGACGGTGCAGAGGGCCGGAAGAGACGTGTGCATGTGGTTCTGCATTGGCCTGGGTGTGTGGATACCCTAGTTGTCTCCCAGGCTCAGGGGCAAACGCCTGAGAGAGGAACACCCCGAACTGCTATTCTCCTTGGCTTGGAAGCAGAGTGCGCGGCTTGCGGAAACGCGGGCCTCCCTCGGTGAGGGAGAAGAGGCCAGGTGGCGAGAGTGCTTGCAAACCGGCATTTGGAATCTGCGGGTGAGGTTCTCCAACGGCACAATGCTGGTTCTGCTCAGAGCCCCAACAGGCCAGGGGCAGGTCCCAGCAAGGACCCTGCCCCAGGCCAGCCTTGACCAGACCTTCCTGTCCTCCGGGGGTACTGCCCCACGAAGGGGCAGGTGGCAGGGAGTGTGATCAGACATGCCCAGTCCTCTCCCCAGTCTCAATCATTAGCGCCTTCCCATGATTCCTAGACCTCATTTGAGTCCTACTAGGAGGGGAGGTTTCTGGCAGGGCCTCTCTCCACACTGCAGGGGACTGGAGCCCGGACGGTCTGGTCAGAGGGAAGAGGCCAGCAAGGGGTTTGATCCCCAAGGCCTCTTTGGCCCAGCAGCCTCAGGGCAGCAGGAAGAGCAAGTGGCCACTGTGCCCCAAGGTTGGCCCTGCCCCTTCACACACAGGGGCTGCTGCTGGGTTTTTCCCATGAGCTGCCTGACATACTCTGGATCACCTGAGCTCTCTGACGGTGCAGAGGGCCGGAAGAGACGTGGGCATGTGGTTCTGCCTTGGTCTTGGTGTGTGGAGCCTCCTAGCTGTCCCCAGGCTCAGGGGCAAAGGCCTGAGAGAAGAACACTCAGAAGTGCTTTTCTCCCAGGCTTGGGAGCAGAGTGCGCGGCTTGCGGATACGCCGGCCTCCCTCAGTGAATGCGAGGTGGCCAGCCGGCGAGAGTGCTTGCAAACAGGCCTTTGGAGACAGCCGGGGAGGTCTTCCAGCTGCAGAGTGTTGGTTCTACTCACTCAGAGGACCCAAAGGCCAGGGGCAGGTCCCAGCCTGGACCCTGACCCAGGCCAGCCTTGACCAGACCTTCCTGGCCTCCGGGGGTACTGCCCCATGAAGGAGAACGCTGCGGGGAGTGTGTCCAGACATGCCCAGGCTCCTCCCCAGGCTCATTCCCTGAGCGCCTTTTCCCAGGTTCCTAGGCCTCGTTTGAGGCCTACTTGGAGGGGAGGTTTCTGGCAGGGGCTCTCTTCACAGTGCAAGGGACTGGATCCCGGACGGCCTGGTCAGAGGGAAGAGGCCTGCACGGGGGTCGTTGTCCATGGCCTCTTCGGCCCAGCAGCCTGAGGGCAGCAGGAAGAGCAAGTGGCCCACTTTGCCCCTAGGCCAGCCCTGCCCCTTCACACACAGGCGCTCCTGCTGGTCTTGCCCAGGAGCTGCCTGACAGACTCTGGCTCACCCGAGCTCTCTGACAGTTCAGGGGGCAGGAAGACTCGTGTGCATGTGGTTGTGCCTTGGCCTGGGTTTGTGTAGCCACTCGCTGTCCCCCAGGCTCAGGGGCAAGGCCCTGAGACGGGACCACCCAAGCGCTTTTCTCCTGGGCTTGTGAGTAGAGTGCGTGGCTTGCGGGAATCGCGGGCCTCCCTCGGTGAGGGAGAGGTGGCCAGCCGGCGAGAGTGCTTGCAAACCGGCCTTTGGAGGCTGCCGGCGAGGTCTTCCATTGGCACAGTGCTGGTTCTGCTCAGAGACCCCACAGGACCGTGGCAGGTCCCAGCTCGGACCCTGCCCCAGGCCAGCCTTGACCTGACCTTCCTGGACTCCGTGGGTACTGCCTCACGAAGGGGCAGGCGGCGGGGTGTGTGTCCAGGCATGCCCAGGCACCTCCCCAGGTTCAATCCCTGAGCGCCTTTCCCATGGTTCCTAGGCCTCATTTGAGGGTACTTGTAGGGGAGGTTTCTGGCAGGACCTCTCTCCACACTGCAAGGGTCTGGAGCACGGACGGCCTGGTCAGAGGGAAAAGGCCAGCAAGGGGGTCGATGCCCAAGAACTATTTTTCCCAGCAGTCTCAGGGCAGCAGGGTGAGCAAGCGGCCTTCAGTGACCCTTGGTCAGCCCTGCCCCATCACACACAGGCGCTGCTGCTGGGCTTTCCCAGGAGCTGTCTGACATACTCTGGCTCACGCAAGCTCTCTGACGGAGCAGGGGGCAATATAATACGTGTGCATGTGGCTCCGCATTGGCCTAGGTGTGTGGAGCCCCTAGCTGTCTCCCAGGCTCAGGGGCAAAGGACTGAGAGAGGAACACCCCGAAGCACTTTTCTCCCAGGCTTGGGAGCAGAGTGCGCGGCTTGTGGGAAACGAGGGCTTCCCTCGGTGAGGGAGAGGCGGCCAGCCTGGGAGGTGCTTGCAAACCGGCCTTTGGGGGCTGCTGGTGAGGTCTTCCAACGGCACAGTGCTGGTTCTGCTCAGAGGCCCCACATGCCAGGGGCAGGTCCCAGCAAGGACCCTGCCCCAGGCCAGCCTTGAACAGACCTTCCTGGCCTCTTGGGTACTGCCCCACGAAGGGGCAGGTGGCAGGGAGTGTGTCCAGACTTGCCCAGGGGCCTCCCCATTCTCATTCACTTAGCGCCTTTCCCATGATTCCTAGGCCTCATTTGAGGCCTACTTGGAGGGGAGGTTTGGCCTACTGTGCCCCTAGGTCGCCCCTGCCCCTTCACACTCAGGCGCTGCTGCTGGGCTTGCCCAGGTGCTGCCTAACCGACTCTGGCTCACCTGAGCTCTCTGAAAATGCAGGGGGCAGGAAGACTCGTGTGCATGTGGCTCTGCCTTGGCCTGGGAGTTTGGAGCCCCTAGCTGTCTCCCAGGCTCAGGGGCAAAGGACTGAGAGAGGAACACCCCGAAGCACTTTTCTCCCAGGCTTGGGAGCAGAGTGCGCGGCTTGTGGGAAACGCGGGCTTCCCTCGGTGAGGGAGAGGCGGCCAGCCTGGGAGGTGCTTGCAAACCGGCCTTTGGGGGCTGCTGGTGAGGTCTTCCAACGGCACAGTGCTGGTTCTGCTCAGAGGCCCCACATGCCAGGGGCAGGTCCCAGCAAGGACCCTGCCCCAGGCCAGCCTTGAACAGACCTTCCTGGCCTCTTGGGTACTGCCCCACGAAGGGGCAGGTGGCAGGGAGTGTGTCCAGACTTGCCCAGGGGCCTCCCCATTCTCATTCACTTAGCGCCTTTCCCATGATTCCTAGGCCTCATTTGAGGCCTACTTGGAGGGGAGGTTTGGCCCACTGTGCCCCTAGGTCGTCCCTGCCCCTTCACACTCAGGCGCTGCTGCTGGGCTTGCCCAGGTGCTGCCTAACCGACTCTGGCTCACCTGAGCTCTCTGAAAATGCAGGGGGCAGGAAGACTCGTGTGCATGTGGCTCTGCCTTGGCCTGGGAGTTTGGAGCCCCTAGCTGTCCCCCAGGCTCAGGGGCAAGGCCCTTAGAATGGACAACCAAAGCGCTTTTCTCCTGGGCTTGGGAGCAAAGTGTGTGGCTTGCGTAAATCACGGGTGTTCCTAGGTGAGGGAGAGGTGCCTAGCCACCGAGAGTGCTTGCAAACCAGCCTTTGGAGGCTGCCAGTGAGGTCTTCCAGGGGCACACTGCTGGTTCTGCTCAGAAGCCCCACAGGCCAGGGGCAGATCCCAGCACCGACCCTGCCCCAGGCCAGCCTTGACCAGACCTTCCTGGCCTCCGGGGATACTGCTTCACGAAGGGGCAGGCGACGGGTAGTGTGTCCAGACATGCCCAGGGACCTCCCCAGGCTCATTCCCTGAGCGGCTTGCCCATGGTTCCTATGCCTCATTTGAGGCCTACTTGGAGGGGCGGATTCTGGCAGGGCCTCTCTGCACACTGAAAGGGACTGGAGCCGGACGGCCTGGTCAGAGGGAAGAGGCCAGCAAGGGGTTCGATGCCCAAGGCCTCTTTGTCCCAGCAGCTTCAGGGCAGCAGGGTGAGCAAGTGGCCTTCAGTGCCCCTAGGTCGGCCCTGCCACATCACACACAGGCGCTGCTTCTGGGCTTGCCCAGGAGCTGCCTGACAGACTCTGGCTCACCCGAGCTCTCTGACGGTGCAAAGGGCAGGAAAAGACGTGTGCATGTGGTTCTGCCTTGGCCTGGGAGTGTGGAGCCCCTAGCTGGCTCCCAGGCTCAGGGGCAAGGGCCCTGAGAGAGGACCACCCCGAAGCGCTTTTCTCCCGGGCTTGGGAGCAGTGTGCTCAGCTTGCGGGAATCGCGGGCCTCCCTCGGGGAGAGTGCTTGCAAACTGGCCTTTGGAGGCAGCCAGGGAGGTCTTCTAGCGGCAGAGTGCTGGATTTGCTCTGGGGCCCCACAGGACACGCGCAGGTTCCAGCATGGACCCTGCCCCAGGAGAGCCTTGCCCAGACCGTCCTGGCCTCCGAGGGTACTGCTCCACGAAGGAGCAGGCTGCGGAGGTGTGTCCAGTCATGCTCAGGCACCTTCCCAGGCTCATTCCATTAGCGTTTTTTCCCTGGTGCCTGGGCCTCATTTGAGGCCTACTTGGAGGGGAGGTTTCTGGCATGGGCTATCTCCACACTGCCCGGGCCTGGAGCCCGGAGGTCTTGGTCAGAGGAAAGAGGCCAGCAAGGGGGACGATGCCCAAGGCCTCTTTGGCCCAGCAGCGTCATGGCAGCAGGATGAGCAAGTGGCCCAATGTGCCCCTTGGTCGGCCCTGCCCCTTCACACACAGGCACTGCTGCTGGGCTTGCCCAGGAGCTGCCTAACAGACTGTGCCTCACTCGAGCTCTCTGACGGTGCAGAGGGCCGGAAGAGACGTGTGCATGTGGTTCTGCCTTGGCCTGGGTGTGTGGATACCCTAGTTGTCTCCCAGGCTCAGGGGCAAACGCCCGAGAGAGGAACACCCCGAACTGCTATTCTCCTTGGCTTGGAAGCAGAGTGCGCGGCTTGCGGGAAACGCGGGCCTCCCTCGGTGAGGGAGAAGAGGCCAGGTGGCGAGAGTGCTTGCAAACCGGCATTTGGAATCTGCGGGTGAGGTTCTCCAACGGCACAATGCTGGTTCTGCTCAGAGCCCCAACAGGCCAGGGGCAGGTCCCAGCAAGGACCCTGCCCCAGGCCAGCCTTGACCAGACCTTCCTGTCCTCCGGGGGTACTGCCCCACGAAGGGGCAGGTGGCAGGGAGTGTGATCAGACATGCCCAGTCCTCTCCCCAGTCTCAATCCATTAGCGCCTTCCCATGATTCCTAGACCTCATTTGAGTCCTACTAGGAGGGGAGGTTTCTGGCAGGGCCTCTCTCCACACTGCAGGGGACTGGAGCCCGGACGGTCTGGTCAGAGGGAAGAGGCCAGCAAGGGGTTTGATCCCCAAGGCCTCTTTGGCCCAGCAGCCTCAGGGCAGCAGGAAGAGCAAGTGGCCACTGTGCCCCAAGGTTGGCCCTGCCCCTTCACACACAGGGGCTGCTGCTGGGTTTTTCCCATGAGCTGCCTGACATACTCTGGATCACCTGAGCTCTCTGACGGTGCAGAGGGCCGGAAGAGACGTGGGCATGTGGTTCTGCCTTGGTCTTGGTGTGTGGAGCCCCTAGCTGTCCCCCAGGCTCAGGGGCAAAGGCCTGAGAGAAGAACACTCAGAAGTGCTTTTCTCCCAGGCTTGGGAGCAGAGTGCGCGGCTTGCGGGATACGCCGGCCTCCCTCAGTGAATGCGAGGTGGCCAGCCGGCGAGAGTGCTTGCAAACAGGCCTTTGGAGACAGCCGGGGAGGTCTTCCAGCTGCAGAGTGTTGGTTCTACTCAGAGGACCCAAAGGCCAGGGGCAGGTCCCAGCCTGGACCCTGACCCAGGCCAGCCTTGACCAGACCTTCCTGGCCTCCGGGGGTACTGCCCCACGAAGGAGAACGCTGCGGGGAGTGTGTCCAGACATGCCCAGGCTCCTCCCCAGGCTCATTCCCTGAGCGCCTTTTCCCAGGTTCCTAGGCCTCGTTTGAGGCCTACTTGGAGGGGAGGTTTCTGGCAGGGGCTCTCTTCACAGTGCAAGGGACTGGATCCCGGACGGCCTGGTCAGAGGGAAGAGGCCTGCACGGGGGTCGTTGTCCATGGCCTCTTCGGCCCAGCAGCCTGAGGGCAGCAGGAAGAGCAAGTGGCCCACTTTGCCCCTAGGCCAGCCCTGCCCCTTCACACACAGGCGCTCCTGCTGGTCTTGCCCAGGAGCTGCCTGACAGACTCTGGCTCACCCGAGCTCTCTGACAGTTCAGGGGGCAGGAAGACTCGTGTGCATGTGGTTGTGCCTTGGCCTGGGTTTGTGTAGCCACTCGCTGTCCCCCAGGCTCAGGGGCAAGGCCCTGAGACGGGACCACCCAAGCGCTTTTCTCCTGGGCTTGTGAGTAGAGTGCGTGGCTTGCGGGAATCGCGGGCCTCCCTCGGTGAGGGAGAGGTGGCCAGCCGGCGAGAGTGCTTGCAAACCGGCCTTTGGAGGCTGCCGGCGAGGTCTTCCATTGGCACAGTGCTGGTTCTGCTCAGAGACCCCACAGGACCGTGGCAGGTCCCAGCTCGGACCCTGCCCCAGGCCAGCCTTGACCTGACCTTCCTGGACTCCGTGGGTACTGCCTCACGAAGGGGCAGGCGGCGGGGTGTGTGTCCAGGCATGCCCAGGCACCTCCCCAGGTTCAATCCCTGAGCGCCTTTCCCATGGTTCCTAGGCCTCATTTGAGGGTACTTGTAGGGGAGGTTTCTGGCAGGACCTCTCTCCACACTGCAAGGGTCTGGAGCACGGACGGCCTGGTCAGAGGGAAAAGGCCAGCAAGGGGGTCGATGCCCAAGAACTATTTTTCCCAGCAGTCTCAGGGCAGCAGGGTGAGCAAGCGGCCTTCAGTGCCCCTTGGTCAGCCCTGCCCCATCACACACAGGCGCTGCTGCTGGGCTTTCCCAGGAGCTGCCTGACATACTCTGGCTCACGCAAGCTCTCTGACGGAGCAGGGGGCAATATAATACGTGTGCATGTGGCTCCGCATTGGCCTGGGTGTGTGGAGCCCCTAGCTGTCTCCCAGGCTCAGGGGCAAAGGACTGAGAGAGGAACACCCCGAAGCACTTTTCTCCCAGGCTTGGGAGCAGAGTGCGCGGCTTGTGGGAAACGCGGGCTTCCCTCGGTGAGGGAGAGGCGGCCAGCCTGGGAGGTGCTTGCAAACCGGCCTTTGGGGGCTGCTGGTGAGGTCTTCCAACGGCACAGTGCTGGTTCTGCTCAGAGGCCCCACATGCCAGGGGCAGGTCCCAGCAAGGACCCTGCCCCAGGCCAGCCTTGAACAGACCTTCCTGGCCTCTTGGGTACTGCCCCACGAAGGGGCAGGTGGCAGGGAGTGTGTCCAGACTTGCCCAGGGGCCTCCCCATTCTCATTCACTTAGCGCCTTTCCCATGATTCCTAGGCCTCATTTGAGGCCTACTTGGAGGGCAGCTTTGGCCCACTGTGCCCCTAGGTCGCCCCTGCCCCTTCACACTCAGGCGCTGCTGCTGGGCTTGCCCAGGTGCTGCCTAACCGACTCTGGCTCACCTGAGCTCTCTGAAAATGCAGGGGGCAGGAAGACTCGTGTGCATGTGGCTCTGCCTTGGCCTGGGAGTTTGGAGCCCCTAGCTGTCCCCCAGGCTCAGGGGCAAGGCCCTTAGAATGGACAACCAAAGCGCTTTTCTCCTGGGCTTGGGAGCAAAGTGTGTGGCTTGTGTAAATCACGGGTGTTCCAAAGTGAGGGAGAGGTGCCTAGCCACCGAGAGTGCTTGCAAACCAGCCTTTGGAGGCTGCCAGTGAGGTCTTCCAGGGGCACACTGCTGGTTGTGCTCAGAAGCCCCAGAGGCCAGGGGCAGATCCCAGCACCGACCCTGCCCCAGGCCAGCCTTGACCAGACCTTCCTGGCCTCCGGGGATACTGCTTCACAAAGGGGCAGGCGACGGGTAGTGTGTCCAGACATGCCCAGGGACCTCCCCAGGCTCATTCCCTGAGCGGCTTGCCCATGGTTCCTATGCCTCATTTGAGGCCTACTTGGAGGGGCGGATTCTGGCAGGGCCTCTCTGCACACTGAAAGGGACTGGAGCCGGACGGCCTGGTCAGAGGGAAGAGGCCAGCAAGGGGTTCGATGCCCAAGGCCTCTTTGTCCCAGCAGCTTCAGGGCAGCAGGGTGAGCAAGTGGCCTTCAGTGCCCCTAGGTCGGCCCTGCCACATCACACACAGGCGCTGCTTCTGGGCTTGCCCAGGAGCTGCCTGACAGACTCTGGCTCACCCGAGCTCTCTTACGGTGCAAAGGGCAGGAAAAGACGTGTGCATGTGGTTCTGCCTTGGCCTGGGAGTGTGGAGCCCCTAGCTGGCTCCCAGGCTCAGGGGCAAGGGCCCTGAGAGAGGACCACCCCGAAGCGCTTTTCTCCCGGGCTTGGGAGCAGTGTGCTCAGCTTGCGGGAATCGCGGGCCTCCCTCGGGGAGAGTGCTTGCAAACTGGCCTTTGGAGGCAGCCAGGGAGGTCTTCTAGCGGCAGAGTGCTGGATTTGCTCTGGGGCCCCACAGGACACGCGCAGGTTCCAGCATGGACCCTGCCCAAGGAGAGCCTTGCCCAGACCGTCCTGGCCTCCGAGGGTACTGCCCCACGAAGGAGCAGGCTGCGGAGGTGTGTCCAGTCATGCTCAGGCACCTTCCCAGGCTCATTCCATTAGCGTTTTTTCCCTGGTGCCTGGGCCTCATTTGAGGCCTACTTGGAGGGGAGGTTTCTGGCATGGGCTATCTCCACACTGCAAGGGCCTGGAGCCCGGAGGGCTTGGTCAGAGGAAAGAGGCCAGCAAGGGGGACGATGCCCAAGGCCTCTTTGGCCCAGCAGCGTCATGGCAGCAGGATGAGCAAGTGGCCCAATGTGCCCCTTGGTCGGCCCTGCCCCTTCACACACAGGCACTGCTGCTGGGCTTGCCCAGGAGCTGCCTAACAGACTGTGCCTCACTCGAGCTCTCTGACGGTGCAGAGGGCCGGAAGAGACGTGTGCATGTGGTTCTGCATTGGCCTGGGTGTGTGGATACCCTAGTTGTCTCCCAGGCTCAGGGGCAAACGCCTGAGAGAGGAACACCCCGAACTGCTATTCTCCTTGGCTTGGAAGCAGAGTGCGCGGCTTGCGGGAAACGCGAGCCTCCCTCGGTGAGGGAGAAGAGGCCAGGTGGCGAGAGTGCTTGCAAACCGGCATTTGGAATCTGCGGGTGAGGTTCTCCAACGGCACAATGCTGGTTCTGCTCAGAGCCCCAACAGGCCAGGGGCAGGTCCCAGCAAGGACCCTGCCCCAGGCCAGCCTTGACCAGACCTTCCTGTCCTCCGGGGGTACTGCCCCACGAAGGGGCAGGTGGCAGGGAGTGTGATCAGACATGCCCAGTCCTCTCCCCAGTCTCAATCCATTAGCGCCTTCCCATGATTCCTAGACCTCATTTGAGTCCTACTAGGAGGGGAGGTTTCTGGCAGGGCCTCTCTCCACACTGCAGGGGACTGGAGCCCGGATGGTCTGGTCAGAGGGAAGAGGCCAGCAAGGGGTTTGATCCCCAAGGCCTCTTTGGCCCAGCAGCCTCAGGGCAGCAGGAAGAGCAAGTGGCCACTGTGCCCCAAGGTTGGCCCTGCCCCTTCACACACAGGGGCTGCTGCTGGGTTTTTCCCATGAGCTGCCTGACATACTCTGGATCACCTGAGCTCTCTGACGGTGCAGAGGGCCGGAAGAGACGTGGGCATGTGGTTCTGCCTTGGTCTTGGTGTGTGGAGCCCCTAGCTGTCCCCCAGGCTCAGGGGCAAAGGCCTGAGAGAAGAACACTCAGAAGTGCTTTTCTCCCAGGCTTGGGAGCAGAGTGCGCGGCTTGCGGGATACGCCGGCCTCCCTCAGTGAATGCGAGGTGGCCAGCCGGCGAGAGTGCTTGCAAACAGGCCTTTGGAGACAGCCGGGGAGGTCTTCCAGCTGCAGAGTGTTGGTTCTACTCAGAGGACCCAAAGGCCAGGGGCAGGTCCCAGCCTGGACCCTGACCCAGGCCAGCCTTGACCAGACCTTCCTGGCCTCCGGGGGTACTGCCCCACGAAGGAGAACGCTGTGGGGAGTGTGTCCAGACATGCCCAGGCTCCTCCCCAGGCTCATTCCCTGAGCGCCTTTTCCCAGGTTCCTAGGCCTCGTTTGAGGCCTACTTGGAGGGGAGGTTTCTGGCAGGGGCTCTCTTCACAGTGCAAGGGACTGGATCCCGGACGGCCTGGTCAGAGGGAAGAGGCCTGCACGGGGGTCGTTGTCCATGGCCTCTTCGTCCCAGCAGCCTGAGGGCAGCAGGAAGAGCAAGTGGCCCACTTTGCCCCTAGGCCAGCCCTGCCCCTTCACACACAGGCGCTCCTGCTGGTCTTGCCCAGGAGCTGCCTGACAGACTCTGGCTCACCCGAGCTCTCTGACAGTTCAGGGGGCAGGAAGACTCGTGTGCATGTGGTTGTGCCTTGGCCTGGGTTTGTGTAGCCACTCGCTGTCCCCCAGGCTCAGGGGCAAGGCCCTGAGACGGGACCACCCAAGCGCTTTTCTCCTGGGCTTGTGAGTAGAGTGCGTGGCTTGCGGGAATCGCGGGCCTCCCTCGGTGAGGGAGAGGTGGCCAGCCGGCGAGAGTGCTTGCAAACCGGCCTTTGGAGGCTGCCGGCGAGGTCTTCCATTGGCACAGTGCTGGTTCTGCTCAGAGACCCCACAGGACCGTGGCAGGTCCCAGCTCGGACCCTGCCCCAGGCCAGCCTTGACCTGACCTTCCTGGATTCCGTGGGTACTGCCTCACGAAGGGGCAGGCGGCGGGGTGTGTGTCCAGGCATGCCCAGGCACCTCCCCAGGTTCAATCCCTGAGCGCCTTTCCCATGGTTCCTAGGCCTCATTTGAGGGTACTTGTAGGGGAGGTTTCTGGCAGGACCTCTCTCCACACTGCAAGGGTCTGGAGCACGGACGGCCTGGTCAGAGGGCAAAGGCCAGCAAGGGGGTCGATGCCCAAGAACTATTTTTCCCAGCAGTCTCAGGGCAGTAGGGTGAGCAAGCGGCCTTCAGTGCCCCTTGGTCAGCCCTGCCCCATCACACACAGGCGCTGCTGCTGGGCTTTCCCAGGAGCTGCCTGACATACTCTGGCTCACGCAAGCTCTCTGACGGAGCAGGGGGCAATATAATACGTGTGCATGTGGCTCCGCATTGGCCTGGGTGTGTGGAGCCCCTAGCTGTCTCCCAGGCTCAGGGGCAAAGGACTGAGAGAGGAACAACCCGAAGCACTTTTCTCCCAGGCTTGGGAGCAGAGTGCGCGGCTTGTGGGAAACGCGGGCTTCCCTCGGTGAGGGAGAGGCGGCCAGCCTGGGAGGTGCTTGCAAACCGGCCTTTGGGGGCTGCTGGTGAGGTCTTCCAACGGCACAGTGCTGGTTCTGCTCAGAGGCCCCACATGCGAGGGGCAGGTGCCAGCAAGGACCCTGCCCCAGGCCAGCCTTGAACAGACCTTCCTGGCCTCTTGGGTACTGCCCCACGAAGGGGCAGGTGGCAGGGAGTGTGTCCAGACTTGCCCAGGGGCCTCCCCATTCTCATTCACTTAGCGCCTTTCCCATGATTCCTAGGCCTCATTTGAGGCCTACTTGGAGGGCAGCTTTGGCCCACTGTGCCCCTAGGTCGCCCCTGCCCCTTCACACTCAGGCGCTGCTGCTGGGCTTGCCCAGGTGCTGCCTAACCGACTCTGGCTCACCTGAGCTCTCTGAAAATGCAGGGGGCAGGAAGACTCGTGTGCATGTGGCTCTGCCTTGGCCTGGGAGTTTGGAGCCCCTAGCTGTCCCCCAGGCTCAGGGGCAAGGCCCTTAGAATGGACAACCAAAGCGCTTTTCTCCTGGGCTTGGGAGCAAAGTGTGTGGCTTGCGTAAATCACGGGTGTTCCTAGGTGAGGGAGAGGTGCCTAGCCACCGAGAGTGCTTGCCAACCAGCCTTTGGAGGCTGCCAGTGAGGTCTTCCAGGGGCACACTGCTGGTTCTGCTCAGAAGCCCCACAGGCCAGGGGCAGATCCCAGCACCGACCCTGCCCCAGGCCAGCCTTGACCAGACCTTCCTGGCCTCCGGGGATACTGCTTCACGAAGGGGCAGGCGACGGGTAGTGTGTCCAGACATGCCCAGGGACCTCCCCAGGCTCATTCCCTGAGCGGCTTGCCCATGGTTCCTATGCCTCATTTGAGGCCTACTTGGAGGGGCGGATTCTGGCAGGGCCTCTCTGCACACTGAAAGGGACTGGAGCCGGACGGCCTGGTCAGAGGGAAGAGGCCAGCAAGGGGTTCGATGCCCAAGGCCTCTTTGTCCCAGCAGCTTCAGGGCAGCAGGGTGAGCAAGTGGCCTTCAGTGCCCCTAGGTCGGCCCTGCCACATCACACACAGGCGCTGCTTCTGGGCTTGCCCAGGAGCTGCCTGACAGACTCTGGCTCACCCGAGCTCTCTGACGGTGCAAAGGGCAGGAAAAGACGTGTGCATGTGTTTCTGCCTTGGCCTGGGAGTGTGGAGCCCCTAGCTGGCTCCCAGGCTCAGGGGCAAGGGCCCTGAGAGAGGACCACCCCGAAGCGCTTTTCTCCCGGGCTTGGGAGCAGTGTGCTCAGCTTGCGGGAATCGCGGGCCTCCCTCGGGGAGAGTGCTTGCAAACTGGCCTTTGGAGGCAGCCAGGGAGGTCTTCTAGCGGCAGAGTGCTGGATTTGCTCTGGGGCCCCACAGGACACGCGCAGGTTCCAGCATGGACCCTGCCCCAGGAGAGCCTTGCCCAGACCGTCCTGGCCTCCGAGGGTACTGCTCCACGAAGGAGCAGGCTGCGGAGGTGTGTCCAGTCATGCTCAGGCACCTTCCCAGGCTCATTCCATTAGCGTTTTTTCCCTGGTGCCTGGGCCTCATTTGAGGCCTACTTGGAGGGGAGGTTTCTGGCATGGGCTATCTCCACACTGCCCGGGCCTGGAGCCCGGAGGTCTTGGTCAGAGGAAAGAGGCCAGCAAGGGGGACGATGCCCAAGGCCTCTTTGGCCCAGCAGCGTCATGGCAGCAGGATGAGCAAGTGGCCCAATGTGCCCCTTGGTCGGCCCTGCCCCTTCACACACAGGCACTGCTGCTGGGCTTGCCCAGGAGCTGCCTAACAGACTGTGCCTCACTCGAGCTCTCTGACGGTGCAGAGGGCCGGAAGAGACGTGTGCATGTGGTTCTGCCTTGGCCTGGGTGTGTGGATACCCTAGTTGTCTCCCAGGCTCAGGGGCAAACGCCTGAGAGAGGAACACCCCGAACTGCTATTCTCCTTGGCTTGGAAGCAGAGTGCGCGGCTTGCGGGAAACGCGGGCCTCCCTCGGTGAGGGAGAAGAGGCCAGGTGGCGAGAGTGCTTGCAAACCGGCATTTGGAATCTGCGGGTGAGGTTCTCCAACGGCACAATGCTGGTTCTGCTCAGAGCCCCAACAGGCCAGGGGCAGGTCCCAGCAAGGACCCTGCCCCAGGCCAGCCTTGACCAGACCTTCCTGTCCTCCGGGGGTACTGCCCCACGAAGGGGCAGGTGGCAGGGAGTGTGATCAGACATGCCCAGTCCTCTCCCCAGTCTCAATCCATTAGCGCCTTCCCATGATTCCTAGACCTCATTTGAGTCCTACTAGGAGGGGAGGTTTCTGGCAGGGCCTCTCTCCACACTGCAGGGGACTGGAGCCCGGACGGTCTGGTCAGAGGGAAGAGGCCAGCAAGGGGTTTGATCCCCAAGGCCTCTTTGGCCCAGCAGCCTCAGGGCAGCAGGAAGAGCAAGTGGCCACTGTGCCCCAAGGTTGGCCCTGCCCCTTCACACACAGGGGCTGCTGCTGGGTTTTTCCCATGAGCTGCCTGACATACTCTGGATCACCTGAGCTCTCTGACGGTGCAGAGGGCCGGAAGAGACGTGGGCATGTGGTTCTGCCTTGGTCTTGGTGTGTGGAGCCCCTAGCTGTCCCCCAGGCTCAGGGGCAAAGGCCTGAGAGAAGAACACTCAGAAGTGCTTTTCTCCCAGGCTTGGGAGCAGAGTGCGCGGCTTGCGGGATACGCCGGCCTCCCTCAGTGAATGCGAGGTGGCCAGCCGGCGAGAGTGCTTGCAAACAGGCCTTTGGAGACAGCCGGGGAGGTCTTCCAGCTGCAGAGTGTTGGTTCTACTCAGAGGACCCAAAGGCCAGGGGCAGGTCCCAGCCTGGACCCTGACCCAGGCCAGCCTTGACCAGACCTTCCTGGCCTCCGGGGGTACTGCCCCACGAAGGAGAACGCTGCGGGGAGTGTGTCCAGACATGCCCAGGCTCCTCCCCAGGCTCATTCCCTGAGCGCCTTTTCCCAGGTTCCTAGGCCTCGTTTGAGGCCTACTTGGAGGGGAGGTTTCTGGCAGGGGCTCTCTTCACAGTGCAAGGGACTGGATCCCGGACGGCCTGGTCAGAGGGAAGAGGCCTGCACGGGGGTCGTTGTCCATGGCCTCTTCGGCCCAGCAGCCTGAGGGCAGCAGGAAGAGCAAGTGGCCCACTTTGCCCCTAGGCCAGCCCTGCCCCTTCACACACAGGCGCTCCTGCTGGTCTTGCCCAGGAGCTGCCTGACAGACTCTGGCTCACCCGAGCTCTCTGACAGTTCAGGGGGCAGGAAGACTCGTGTGCATGTGGTTGTGCCTTGGCCTGGGTTTGTGTAGCCACTCGCTGTCCCCCAGGCTCAGGGGCAAGGCCCTGAGACGGGACCACCCAAGCGCTTTTCTCCTGGGCTTGTGAGTAGAGTGCGTGGCTTGCGGGAATCGCGGGCCTCCCTCGGTGAGGGAGAGGTGGCCAGCCGGCGAGAGTGCTTGCAAACCGGCCTTTGGAGGCTGCCGGCGAGGTCTTCCATTGGCACAGTGCTGGTTCTGCTCAGAGACCCCACAGGACCGTGGCAGGTCCCAGCTCGGACCCTGCCCCAGGCCAGCCTTGACCTGACCTTCCTGGACTCCGTGGGTACTGCCTCACGAAGGGGCAGGCGGCGGGGTGTGTGTCCAGGCATGCCCAGGCACCTCCCCAGGTTCAATCCCTGAGCGCCTTTCCCATGGTTCCTAGGCCTCATTTGAGGGTACTTGTAGGGGAGGTTTCTGGCAGGACCTCTCTCCACACTGCAAGGGTCTGGAGCACGGACGGCCTGGTCAGAGGGAAAAGGCCAGCAAGGGGGTCGATGCCCAAGAACTATTTTTCCCAGCAGTCTCAGGGCAGCAGGGTGAGCAAGCGGCCTTCAGTGCCCCTTGGTCAGCCCTGCCCCATCACACACAGGCGCTGCTGCTGGGCTTTCCCAGGAGCTGCCTGACATACTCTGGCTCACGCAAGCTCTCTGACGGAGCAGGGGGCAATATAATACGTGTGCATGTGGCTCCGCATTGGCCTGGGTGTGTGGAGCCCCTAGCTGTCTCCCAGGCTCAGGGGCAAAGGACTGAGAGAGGAACACCCCGAAGCACTTTTCTCCCAGGCTTGGGAGCAGAGTGCGCGGCTTGTGGGAAACGCGGGCTTCCCTCGGTGAGGGAGAGGCGGCCAGCCTGGGAGGTGCTTGCAAACCGGCCTTTGGGGGCTGCTGGTGAGGTCTTCCAACGGCACAGTGCTGGTTCTGCTCAGAGGCCCCACATGCCAGGGGCAGGTCCCAGCAAGGACCCTGCCCCAGGCCAGCCTTGAACAGACCTTCCTGGCCTCTTGGGTACTGCCCCACGAAGGGGCAGGTGGCAGGGAGTGTGTCCAGACTTGCCCAGGGGCCTCCCCATTCTCATTCACTTAGCGCCTTTCCCATGATTCCTAGGCCTCATTTGAGGCCTACTTGGAGGGGAGGTTTGGCCCACTGTGCCCCTAGGTCGCCCCTGCCCCTTCACACTCAGGCGCTGCTGCTGGGCTTGCCCAGGTGCTGCCTAACCGACTCTGGCTCACCTGAGCTCTCTGAAAATGCAGGGGGCAGGAAGACTCGTGTGCATGTGGCTCTGCCTTGGCCTGGGAGTTTGGAGCCCCTAGCTGTCCCCCAGGCTCAGGGGCAAGGCCCTTAGAATGGACAACCAAAGCGCTTTTCTCCTGGGCTTGGGAGCAAAGTGTGTGGCTTGCGTAAATCACGGGTGTTCCTAGGTGAGGGAGAGGTGCCTAGCCACCGAGAGTGCTTGCAAACCAGCCTTTGGAGGCTGCCAGTGAGGTCTTCCAGGGGCACACTGCTGGTTCTGCTCAGAAGCCCCACAGGCCAGGGGCAGATCCCAGCACCGACCCTGCCCCAGGCCAGCCTTGACCAGACCTTCCTGGCCTCCGGGGATACTGCTTCACGAAGGGGCAGGCGACGGGTAGTGTGTCCAGACATGCCCAGGGACCTCCCCAGGCTCATTCCCTGAGCGGCTTGCCCATGGTTCCTATGCCTCATTTGAGGCCTACTTGGAGGGGCGGATTCTGGCAGGGCCTCTCTGCACACTGAAAGGGACTGGAGCCGGACGGCCTGGTCAGAGGGAAGAGGCCAGCAAGGGGTTCGATGCCCAAGGCCTCTTTGTCCCAGCAGCTTCAGGGCAGCAGGGTGAGCAAGTGGCCTTCAGTGTCCCTAGGTCGGCCCTGCCACATCACACACAGGCGCTGCTTCTGGGCTTGCTAAGGAGCTGCCTGACAGACTCTGGCTCACCCGAGCTCTCTGACGGTGCAAAGGGCAGGAAAAGACGTGTGCATGTGGTTCTGCCTTGGCCTGGGAGTGTGGAGCCCCTAGCTGGCTCCCAGGCTCAGGGGCAAGGGCCCTGAGAGAGGACCACCCCGAAGCGCTTTTCTCCCGGGCTTGGGAGCAGTGTGCTCAGCTTGCGGGAATCGCGGGCCTCCCTCGGGGAGAGTGCTTGCAAACTGGCCTTTGGAGGCAGCCAGGGAGGTCTTCTAGCGGCAGAGTGCTGGATTTGCTCTGGGGCCCCACAGGACACGCGCAGGTTCCAGCATGGACCCTGCCCCAGGAGAGCCTTGCCCAGACCGTCCTGGCCTCCGAGGGTACTGCCCCACGAAGGAGCAGGCTGCGGAGGTGTGTCCAGTCATGCTCAGGCACCTTCCCAGGCTCATTCCATTAGCGTTTTTTCCCTGGTGCCTAGGCCTCATTTGAGGCCTACTTGGAGGGGAGGTTTCTGGCATGGGCTATCTCCACACTGCAAGGGCCTGGAGCCCAGAGGGCTTGGTCAGAGGAAAGAGGCCAGCAAGGGGGACGATGCCCAAGGCCTCTTTGGCCCAGCAGCGTCATGGCAGCAGGATGAGCAAGTGGCCCAATGTGCCCCTTGGTCGGCCCTGCCCCTTCACACACAGGCACTGCTGCTGGGCTTGCCCAGGAGCTGCCTAACAGACTGTGCCTCACTCGAGCTCTCTGACGGTGCAGAGGGCCGGAAGAGACGTGTGCATGTGGTTCTGCATTGGCCTGGGTGTGTGGATACCCTAGTTGTCTCCCAGGCTCAGGGGCAAACGCCCGAGAGAGGAACACCCCGAACTGCTATTCTCCTTGGCTTGGAAGCAGAGTGCGCGGCTTGCGGGAAACGCGGGCCTCCCTCGGTGAGGGAGAAGAGGCCAGGTGGCGAGAGTGCTTGCAAACCGGCATTTGGAATCTGCGGGTGAGGTTCTCCAACGGCAC
>NW_027077826.1:0-56000 GCF_963930625.1 Muntiacus reevesi | reverse complement strand
GAGCGTGATGGGCAATAGCCCATGGGGTACCAAAGAGTCTGAGATGTCTGTTAAATGATGACTTAGCAGGCACACATGCATCCAAATTATCATTTAAGCCTGTGGCTCTGAAATGCAGCTAGTGATGCATTACTGGAGTGGGTTGCCATGCCCTCCTCCAAGGGATCTTCCAACCCAGTGATCAAACCCAGGTCTCTTGCATTACAGGTGGATTCTTTACCATTTGAGCCACCAAGGAAGCACTCAGTTCAGTTCAATTCAGTTGCTCAGTCATGTCCGAATCTTTGCTACCCCATGGACTGCAGCATGCTTGTCCATCAACAAGTCCTGGAGTTTTCTCAAACTCATGTCCACTGAGTCAGTGATGCCATCCAACCATCTCATCCTCTGTTATCCCCTCCTCTTCCTGCCTTCTACCTTTGCCAGCACCAGGGTCTTTTCATATTAGTCAGCTCTTCAGATCAGGTGGCCAAAGTATTGGAGTTTGAGCTTCAAAATCAGCTCTTCCAATGAATATTCAGGACTGATTTCCTTTAGGATGGACTGGTTGGATCTCCTTGCAGTCCAAGTGACTCTCAAGAGTCTTCTCCAACATCACAGTTCCAAGGCATCAATTCTTTGGTGCTAAACTTTCTTTATAGTCCAACTCTCACATCCATACATGACTACTGGGAAAACCATAGCCTTGACTAGACAGACCTTTGCTGGCAAAGTAATGTCTCTGTTTTGTAATATGCTGTCTAGCTTGGTCATAATTTTCATCCAAGGAGTAAGCATCTTTTAATTTCATGGCTGTAGTCACCATCTGCAGTGATTTTGGAGCCCAGAAAGATAAAGTCTACCACTGATTCCACTGTTTCCCCATCTATTTGCCATGAAATCATGGGACCGGATGCCATGAACTTTGTTTTCTGAGTGTTGAGCATTAAGCCACCTTTTTCACTCTCCTCTTTCACTTTCATCAAGAGGCTCTTTAGTTCTTCTTCACTTTCTGCCACAAGGAGGGTGTCATCTGCATATCTGATGTTATTGATATTTCTCCCAGGAATCTGGATTCCAGCTTATGCTTCATCCAGCCCAGGGTTTCTCATGATGTACTCTGCATATAAGTTAAATAAGGAGGGTGACAAGATACAGCCTTGACGTACTCCTATTCCTATTTGGAACCAGTCTGTTGTTCCATGTCCAGTTCTAACTGTTGCTTCCTGACCTGCATACAGGTTTCTCAACAGGCAAGTCAAGTGGTCTGGCATTCCCGTCTCTTTCAGAATTTTCCAGTTTGCTGTGATCCACACTGTCAGAGGCTTTGGCATAGTCAGTAGAGTAGAAATAGATGTTTTTCTGGAACCCTCTTGCTTTTTTTTTTTTTTTTTTTTTTTTTTTTTTTCCGCTGGGCTTTGCTTTATTGCACATCACAGATACTGTGTTTTTTCACAAATAGAAGGTCTGTGGCAAACCTACATGGCCAGATGATGGTTAGCACTCTTTAGCAATAGAGCATTTTTCAATTAAGGTGCGTGCATTTTTTTTTTTTTTTTTTTTTTTTTTTTTTTTGCTTTTGTGATGATCCAGCAGATGTTGGCAATTTGATCTCTGGTTCCTCTGCGTTTTCTAAAACCAGCTTCAACATCTGGAAGTTCATGGTTCACATATTGTTGAATCCTGGCTTGGAGAATTTTGAGCATTACTTTACTAGTGTGTGAGATGAGTGCAATTGTGCAGTACTTTGAGCATTCTTTGGCATTGCTTTTCTTAAGGATTGGAATGAAAACTGACCTTCTTCAGTCCTGTGGCCACTCAATTTGCTGGCCTACTGAGTGCAACACTTTGACAGCATCATCTTTTAGGATTTGAAGTAGCTCAGCTGGAATTCCATCACCTCCACTAGCTCTGTTCATAGTGATGCTTCCTAAGGCCCACTTGACTTCACATTCCAGGATGTCTGGCTCTAGGTGAGTGAGCACACCAAGGTGGTTATCTGTGTTGTGAAGATCTTTTTTTGTACAATTCTTCTGTGTATTCTCGCCACCTCTTCTTAACATCTTCTGCTTCTGTTAGGTCCATACCATTTCTGTCCTTTATTGAGCCCATCTTTGCAAGAAATATTCCCTTGGTATCTCTGATTTTCTTGAAGTCATCTCTAGTCTTTCCCATTCTATTGTTTCCCTCTGTTTCTGTGCACTGATCATTGAGGAAGACTGCCTTATCTCTCTTTGCTATTCTTTGGAACTCTGCATTCAAATTGGTGTATCTTTCCTTTTCTTGTTTGCTTGTGGCTTCTCTTCTTTCCTCAGCTATTTGTAAGGCCTCCTCAGACAGCTATTTTGCCTTTTTGCATTTCTTTTTCTTGGGGATGGTCTTGATCCCTGTCTTCTGTACAATGTCATGAACCTCCGTCCATAGTTCATGAGGCACTCTGTCTGTCAGATCTAGTTCCTTAAATCTATTTCTCGCTTCCACTGTATAGTCACAAGGGATTTGACTTAGATCAACAAAAATTTACAACAAAAGTCACTGTTGTAAAACTGATATCACCCAACACATTAATAGAGCTACATAGAAGAAAAATATTATCATGCCGAAGGTGATGAAAAGACGCCTTAAAAACTCAATGCCCATTCTTATTGAAAATACTGGATATAAAAGCACACTTTTTAAACACAATATATTTCAGACCCACAATAAGCCAGCACCACCCGATGAGGAAATACTAGATATACTATATTACTAGAGTCAGGGAAATCCCCATTTTTACCACTGTTACTCATTTTTATCAGTCAACACAGAGAATGAAATTAGAAAGGAATACTACTGGTAGGGGTACAATTAAATAACTAGAATATCCAAAAGAACCAACTAAATATTACTACAACAAGATAATCTAGTAGTTTAGTCAAGTGCAAAACATAAAGAAATCTTTCCTTTATATGTACAAAGAGAAACCAGATAAACGATAAAATGAAAGAAAAGATCTTATCTATAATTTAAAAAAAACAGGCATAAACTGAATAAAGTGTTCAAAACATGTATGAGAAAAACTATGGAACACTTCTGAGAGACACAAAGGTAGATTTCAACAAATGGAAAGACATATCTTGCTTCTGTACTAAAGATTCAGTAGCATAATGATGTCCTTTCTCCCTGAGTTAATTTTACATGGTCCCCAAATAAATACTATATAAAAAATTTTTTTTTATTTTGTTTGCTACAGCTAGACAACTGGAAAGAAAAAACAAGCAAAAAAAAAGGGAAAATATGAAGGGAAGAGCAAGAGTATTCCTATGACATATTAAATAATTGCTGCAAAGCCATTATAAGTAAAAGAGTACGAAGTCAAATGTACTGTATCAGTAAGCTAATTTCTTAGCTCTTATCATTATACTGTGGATATATAAGATGTTAACATTAGGAGAAACTAACTGAAGGGTACATAGGAACTCTCTTATTTTTCTCTTTTATAAGTACAAAGTCATTTAAAAATAAAAAGACTTTAAAAAGCTATGATACTGGCAGATCAACCAAGGGAACACATTTTTTTAAATTCCAGAAGTATATGAAAAGTTAGTCATAGTAAAGGTAGCATCTCAAAGACATGTAAGAAGATGAACTTGAAATAAGCGGCAAGCATATGACCCAGCAATCCCACTTCTGGGCATACACACCGAGGAAACCAGATCTGAAAGAGACACGTGCACCCCAATGTTCATCGCAGCACTGTTTATAATAGCCAGGACATGGAAGCAACCTAGATGCCCATCAGCAGACGAACGGATAAGGAAGCTGTGGTCCATATACACCATGGAATATTACTCAGCCATTAAAAAGAATTCATTTGAATCAGTTCTAATGAGATGGATGAAATTGGAGCCCATTATACAGAATGAAGTAAGACAGAGAGATAAAGAACATTACAGCATACTAACACATATATATGGAATTTAGAAAGATGGTAATGATAACCCTATACGCAAAACAGAAAAAGAGACACAGATGTACAGAACAGACTTTTGGACTCTGTGGGAGAAGGCGAGGGTGGGATGTTTCGAGAGAACAGCATCGACACATGTATATTATCTATGGTGAAAGAGATCACCAGCCCAGGTTGCATGCATGAGACAAGTGCTCGGGGCTGGTGCACTGGGAAGACCCAGAGGGATCGGGTGGAGAGGGAGGTGGGAGGGGGGATCGAGATGGGGAACACATGTGTATCCATGGCTGATTCATGTCAATGTATGACAAAACCCACTACAATACTGTAAAGTAATTAGCCTCCAACTAATAAAAATAAATGAAAAATAAATAAATAAATAAGTGACAAGGGCAGCAGGGCAGCCATGAGGAAGCATAAGACGGCACCTATCTCTCAAACTGCACATTAGGGTAAGTTATAGAAGAAACAGGGGTTCAAGTGCTAACAACATCACATGGCATTTAAATTACAGAAGAGAGTTGTGTTTGTAATTAAAAATACTTAAATGGAACATACCCTCTTCCAAGGAGGCTATTATAGAGCAACGAACATTTTAATTTCAACTTATTTGTGAAAGGGTAAGGCACATGGAAGGCTTGTTGGACCTCTGAAATGATTATGTCTATTACTACAATAGGGTTAATAAATCAAGTTCTTAGGTTATATCAAACAAATGGGACAGGTTTTTACTGGGGAAAAAAGCATAACTACTTTTAATTAAACAGGATACATCCATGAAGTGGAATATTACACTGGCATTAAAAATGAGGTTGATGTACAAACAAACAAAAAGAAGAGAGAAAACAAGAGAGTATAGATCACTACGTCTCATACTGTTCATCCTGTTTTAGTAAAAAATAAAAGGGTTGTAAAAAGATAAAAATGTCAGTGAGAAAAAGTACACTGACTGCCTCTGGAAAGGTCTCAGCTCTGCTGAGAAGATGCCTTCCTTTTCATTGTATACGTTTTTGTAAAGTTTGAAGATCAGAGCAAAAGGTTAGTTTCTTTAAAAGATTGAATATTAGAGACAGACAAGATCCCAAATATATAAAGTGAACACAGTTTAAAGGTGGGGGGAATTGACTCAAGAAAGAAATAGATAATCTTAATAGTTCTACAACTACTGAAAGCTAGAGGAGTTTAAATGTTTCCCCTTTCCTCTGTCCAACACACACAAAAATACCAGATTCAAATGGCTTTATCAACACCTTCTACCAAACATTTGAGAAATGCATCATTCCAACCTTAACAAAATTAAATTATGTCATAGAAGATAATTAGATACAATTGTATTATGTAATTCATGTGGCATTAAGTGAAAATGCAGAATTATCAAATTATTAATACACAAATATTTATAACTAGATAACATATATTATAAATATTTTGTTAAATTATATAAGTTATGATAGTTGTATAATTTATATAATCTAATAATTATATAAATTTATTAAATGACAGTGATCATAATAATTATGAATTAAAGTTAAATACATACTGTATTTGTAATATGATACTATCTAGCCAACTAGCCTTGTCTTTTTTTAAATGAACTATGTATGTGCACAGAGAAGACTGAAAGATCACTAAAATGTCAAGGGTCTTCCCTGGGTGTAGAAATGATAAAAATCGTGATTTTTCTAAATTTTATAACACTTCTACCAACTAACACACATTATTTCTGTATTTTTTCCTCCAAAAGTTAAGTACCTCTAGTTTGGACACAATTTGAAATCATCACATTTGAAGGAGAAGAAAAGTAAGGGAGCCAAAGGCAGATTCAGGTACATATATAAATTGTGGGGGAGCCTTTCTTAATACAAATTAATTCAAAATTGCTAGTGCTACTGCAAAAGGGCACAGGAACTCCAATTAAAGATTACTATTCACATACATAGAAAACTGAGGCTCGAAGAAATTTCAAGGTTAATTCAGGTCCACCCACAGTGAAGTGGCAAGCCAGTGTTGGTCAAATCCTCATGAGCAGATCATGCTAGACCACCTACCTAGATATACGTACAGTAGGTGCTCTGTATCCTTGGGTTCTCCATTCAACCACTGTGGATTCAACCAGCCACGGGTCAAAAATATACAGAAAAGATCTGGGGAAAGTTCCAAAAGACAAAACTTGCATTTGCCAAGCAGCCTGGCAACTACTTACATAGCACTTACAAGGTTATTATAACAAACCTAGAGACGACTTAAAGTATAATGGGAGGGATATATGTAGACTATATGTAAATACTATACTGTTTTATATTAATAAAAGGGACTTGAGCATCTCTGGGTTTTGATATCCTCCAAGGTCTCAGAACCAACCACTCACAGTTACTAAACGATGACTGTGTTATCTCCCAGAGCAGCTTGTTTCTCCTTCAGAGTCTCATGATTCCTAAAAAGTTACGTGTTCAGTTTGCATTCCCACCAACTGTGTAAGAGGGTTCCCTTTCCTCCACACTCTCTCCAGCACTTATTGCCTGCAGACTCTTGGATAGCACCCATTCTGACTAGCGTGACATGGTACCTCATTGTGGTTTTGATTTGCATTTCTCTGATAATGAGTGATGTTGAGCATCTTTTCATGTGTCTGTTAGCCATCTGTATGTCTTCTTTGGAGAAATGTCTGTTTAGTTCTTTGGCCCATTTATTGATTGGGTCTTTTCTTGTTCTGGAACTGAGCTGCAGGAGTTGCTTGTATGTTTTTGAGATTAATTCTTTGCGAGTTGCTTTGTTTGCTATTATTTTCTCTCATTCTGAAGGCTGTCTTTTCACTGTTGGTGGGAATGCAAACTAGTACAGCCACCGTGGAGAACAGTGTGGAGATTCCTTAAAAAACTGGAAATAGAACTGCCATACGACCGAGCAATCCCACTGCTAGGCATACACACCAAGGAAACCAGAATTGAAGGAGACATATGTACTCCAATGTTCATCGCAGCACTGTTTACAATAGCCAGGACATGGAAGCAACCTAGATGTCCATCGGCAGACGAACGGATAAGAAAGCTGTGGTACACATATACAGTGGAATGTTACTCAGCCATTAAAAAGAATGCATTTGAATCAGTTCTAATGAGGTGGATGAAACTGGAGCCTATTTATACAGAGTGAAGATAGAAAAACACCAATACAGTGTACTAACGCATATACATGGAATTTAGAAAGACGGTAACGATGACCCTATCTATATGCGAGACAGCCAAAGAGACACATGTGTGAAGAACAGACTTTTGGACTCTGGGGGAGAAGGCGAGGGTGGGATGATTTGAGAGAATAGCATTGAAACATGTATATTATCATATGTGAAACAGATCACCCGGACAGGCTTGATGCATGAGGCACGGTGCTCAGGGCTGGTGCACTGGGATGACCCAGAGGGATGGGATGGGGAGGGAGGTGGGAGGGGGGTTCAGGATGGGGGACACATGTACACCCATGACTGATTCATGTCAATGTGCTGCAAAACACACTACAACACTGTAAAGTAATTAGCTTCCAATTGAAATAAATTAATTAATTACCAAAAGAAGTTACGTGTTCAGTTATTATCATCCTAGCACCTAGCGCTGCTCAATAAGCATTTATTGAGTGAATCCATTTCTTAAATAATCAGAATAAGTGAAAACAAAAAATCTCAAACAGCTTAGACAGTATCAATAAATTCTCTTGACCCACAACTTTTTATCAATGAGTAACCACAGCTTTCTCTGGAAGATATCTAGAACAAAATCTCTTTAAATGCAAGAGGCATTTCCACATTTTTATGTTCAGTTAGTTAAATAACTAAAACTAAAGATAAACAGTTTCGGGTTGTCTTATGGAGTATGGCTAATCTATCAGGCGTCACTATCAAGGTAATCCTTGAAGGTAGGCATATAAGTAAAGGTAAAAGAAATTTAAAAACTGGAATGACTCAAAAATTAACTCTGTCAGAGTTAATTCTGCTTCACTGCTCTTATATGATATTAAAGACGTCAAACATGTATGCCCTGGTGTTGCGGTAGTGAATACGCTATATTACATGGTAAGAAGGACTTGGCAGATGTAACTAAAGTTATTAATTAGCAGACTTTAAAAAAAAGGAGACAAGATTCACTGTCACTCGTTTGGCACTTTCTCTGCATGCCATATGGTAGCCTGCAACCCTAAAGAAGGAACACACTCTAAAGAATGAGCTTACATGGGGAAGATGAGCCCCAGAGCACTGTGACCCTTGCCCTAAAGCTCAGAACAATGGCAAAGTTTGTTTTGGCTCTGTTTGGCTGACATTTATCCAATGCTGGCATTGAAAATATCTGCTTTAGTTAAGACCAGTATGGATGCAATAAAGAACCATGTAGTGACATGAGAAAAAAGATCTTCATAACCCACATAATCACGATGGTGTGATCACTCACCTAGAGCCAGACATCCTGGAGTCCGAAGTCAAATGGGCCTGAGGAAGCCTCACTATGAACAAAGCTAGTGGAGGTGATGGAATTCCAGTTGAGCTGTTCCAAATCCTAAGAGATGATGCTTGCTGTCAAAGTGCAGCACTCAGTATGCCAGCAAATTTGGAAAACTCAGCAGTGGCCACAGGACTGGAAAAGGTCAGTTTTCATTCCAACCCCAAAGAAAGGCAATGCCAAAGAATGCTCAAACGACCACACAATTGCACTCATCTCACACGCTAGTAAAGTAATGCTCAAAATTCTCCAAGCCAGGCTTCAGCAATACGTGAACCGTGAACTTCCAGATGTTCAAGCTGGTTTTAGAAAAGGCAGAGGAACCAGAGATCAAATTGCCAACATCTGCTGGATCACCGAAAAAGCAAGAGAGTCCCAGAAAAACATCTATTTCTGCTTTGTTGACTTGCCAAAGCCTTTGACTGTGTGGATCACAACAAACAGGAAAATTCTGAAAGAGACGGGAATACCAGACCACCTGACCTGCCTGTTGAGAAACCTGTATGCAGGTCAGGAAGCAACAGTTAGAACTGGACATGGAAAAAAACAAAAAACAACAAACAAACAAAAAATGAACTGGACATGGAACAACAGACTGGTTCCAAATAGGAAAAGGAGTATGTCAAAGCTGTACATTGTCACCCTGCTTATTTAACTTATGTGCAGAGTACATCATGAGAAATGCTGGGCTGGAGGAAGCACAAGCTGGAATCAAGACTGCCGGGAGAAATATCAATAACCTCAGATATGCAGATGATACCACCCTTATGACAGAAAGTGAAGAAGAACTAAAGAGTCTCTTGATGAAAGTGAAATAGAGGAGAGTGAGAAAGCTGGCTTAAAGCTCAACATTCAGAAAACGAAGATCATGGCATCCGGTCCCATCACATCATGACAAACAGATGAGGAAACAGTGGCTGACTTTATTTTTCTGGGCTCCAAAGTCACTGCAGATGGTGATGGCAGCCATGAAATTGAAAGACCCTCACTCCTTGGGAGGAAAGTTATGACCAACCTATACAGCATATTAAAAAGCAGAGACATTACTTTGTCAACAAAGGTCCGTCTAGTCAAGGCTATGGTTTTTCCAGTGGTCATGTACGGATGTGAGAGTTGGACTATAAAGCAAGCTGGGCACCGAAGAATTGATGCTTTTGAACTGTGGTACTGGAGGAGACTCGAGAGTCCCTTGGACTGCAAGGAGATCCAACCAGTCCATCCTAAAGGAGATCAGTCCTGGGTGTTCATTGGAAGGACTGATGCTGAAGCTGAAACTCCAATACTTTGGCCACCTGATGTGAAGAGCTGACTCATTTGAAAAGACCCTGATGTTGGGAAAGACAGAGGGCAGGAGGAGAAGGGGACGATGGAGGATGAGATGGTTGGATGGCATCACCAACTCGATGGACATGGGTTTGGATGGACTCTGGGATTTGGGGATGGACAGGAAGGCCTGGTGTGCTGCAGTTCATGGGGTCGCACAGAGTCAGACACGACCGAGTGACTGAACTGAGCTGAACTGAGAGACATGAGAAAGTTACCTTGTAACTTGTAAGGAATAACTCTTACAACCACAGTCAAACTCCTATGATTCAAGTAGGCCAATTCCAGAGCACTATGGTCCTGGACATTTTGACATGGACTTTCCTTGAGAATGGAGGTCACTTCCGTCTTGTTTTTATGTGGCTTTTGGATTAAAATCTTTGCTTGCTCAGCAATACACATCAGTGCCTAGTACTGTGCTGGTTGTATAGTACACTCTCAATAAAGGAGGGGGAGGGTGGCCCTGAGTGGGCCCAATGTAATCACATGAACCCGTAAATGCGGGGCTTCCCTGGTGGCTCAGTAGTAAAGAACTCGCCTGCCAATGTAGGAGATGCAGGTTTGATCCCTGTGTGGGGAAGATGCCCTGGAGAAGGAAATGGCAAGCCACTTCAGTAGCCTTGCCTGGGAAATCCCACAGACAGAGGAGCCTGATGGGCTACAGTCTATGGGGTTGCAAAGTCAAACACAACTTATCGACTAAACAACAATTCTCAGGCTTCGAAATTAAATTAGAATAAATTTCAAATCCCTTACCTCTGCTTACAAGACTGTATAACCTACCTCCTGCTTCCATTCCCACCCTCTTCCCCCACCTCCCCCGTTCTTTCCTCTCTCTAATGCCTTTGCACTGTCTGTCTTTCAGTTCGAGAACTCTGCTCCCAAATCTTCAAATGACTGCTCCACTGTTATCGTTCAGCTTTGGCATAAATGTCACATCTTCAAAGAGATCTTCCGTCGCCATCAAATCAACACTGGTACTGTCCTTAAACCTTCTATCATATACACTGTTTTCTCCTCAAAACATTTAACATCTAAAAGGCTCTAGGCATCCATCTGTTTATTTAATTTTGTCTCCCTCATTATCATTCCCAAACTAGAACATAAATTTCATGAGGATAGGGACCTGGATTCTCATGCACTGCTGTTGCCTTCACACCTACAACAGTGTTTGGGGCACAGCAGACATCCAATAACACTGCTGAATGTATGAATGTAGATGATACAAAGAGGAGTAAGATATCAACTTACAAATGTGCACAAGAAAAGTTTTAATACGAGGTAACATCTGTACCAAAGGATGAGAGATTTGATAATTTCTGGCTAGGCAATCAAGAATGAGTTCAGAGAGAAAGTAGCAAGAGAAGTAGCCTTTAAAGATATTTAGGAATTTTAGGGCAGTTTTACATTTTGTCTGGTAGGCTAAAAACTTTAGACATCTTCTTATAGGCAATGAAAAATACAGACATTTCAAATAAGGAAGGATACATGATTATGGCAAGATTTACAAAAGTTAATAGAACCAGTTGATATTTCTTACTTTAGAGAAGAAATAACCAAGCATTATATGCATATACTACTAATTTATAGTTAAAACTAATGACCAAAGACTTTTTCAATTGAAAAACATAACAACAGGAAAAAAAAAACACAAAATTTTACACTCTATAATAAACTTAATTGTTTTAATTAGTCTTATTTTGACAATTTTGACAGCATACTTACTAATTTATGTTTTTAATAAGACAAAGAACTAAAAAATCACCTCTGACAATCATTTTACCAAATTAAAAAATATTCAAACATCTCCTCGTTACTAAAGGAAATGTTTTTTCTAAATTCTTAATGTGCTCTAATCTGATAAAATTCCACTTTCTGGTCATCCAATGTTTTAAGCAATCTTTCGTCTGGGGAAAAAAAAAAATCAAATTCTGATTAATTTTTTTTAATAAATGTTTAAGGCAGAATTTTATGTCTCCCCACGTGTCTTTTTAAAATCATGTCTTGTTGTCTTGTTTAATGTTTTCAGCTTTGATCTTTACTAAAAACCTAAAACAGCTATAACACTGCTCCCAAAGGTACAATTTACAATACAAACTTAGAAACCCTCCTCCATAAAGATGAGATGTCAACACTAAAGAGTTCAGGGACTTAAATTACCAAAACAGCACCAAATGTTTATGGTATCACTGTGAATTCAAGAAAAAGGAGCACACAGAATGAGTTTTTAAAAAATAGCCTTTTTTCCAAAACACAATTAAAACTACCATCACCTTAACATTTAAAATACTTAGATCACTTGGCCAATCATTTTTTCAGTTTATAGCACACAAAAGAGCCCTGGAAATACATTTGATTTGATAAGAAAAAGTCCAATTTTTAAATTGACATTAAAGACAAAATCTACTGTATATGCAAGAATAAATTTATGGCGTAACAATGATGTTTATTTCTTAGAACCTCAAACCAAATACTTGGGTCAAGACTTTTATTCTTACACGGTATCCTCAAGTTCTTACCTTGGATGAGAAAACAATGACCTTTTCAATACCCGATATACTGAAGATAGCATTGCCTAATTCTATACTACCATTTCCTGCTTTTTTTAATGTCGTCCCTCCCTCCTGCTTTATGCTGAATTTTAGCAGGTAAGGCAATGTATAGCCTATAAAATTATTTCATTTCTGAGTATCTGAAGATAAATGTTTTCTATTACAGGGTAAACAATCCAAATTTATTCTTAAGTAAAATGACAAAACCAAATCTACCTGGCATTACTGGATTGTGTCAATCAAATCAGAAACCTCTGGGTCACTTGCACTACTCAGAGTAGATCTAATACACAGATTCATTTTAGGGATTGAGAGAATGAATCACAGTAAGAGTTCAACATGAACACTTAACACTATAAAAGTGAAAGAGAGAAAGGAAAATCAAGGCAAACTAACAAATTTAATTCCTTCTTTCAATATAGATAAATATTTTTAAAACTGAAACTTATATTTACTTCATAAATCTTTAAAAAAACTTTCTTTGCCAAGTCCCGTAAGATCGGTAGAATTGTAGTGCTTCTACACTGCTTCTCTTCTATTAAAATAGAAAAAGCAGCACTGCTTCTATCAAAGATCAATACCCTAACGTGGGCATGGAGTCCAACTACTCCTGTCTTTGCAAGAAAACCACTGACTAACCTCTCTCTCTCCCGTATAGTCAGTTTCTCCTCTTCTACTGAACCACTATCATGAACAAATGTGCTCTATTATTACACATCTTAAGAAATTCCTCAGGACTTCCCGATAGCTCAGATGGTAAAGAATCTGACTGCAATGCAGGAGACCTGGTTTCGATCTCTGGGCCAGGAAATTCCTCTCCTGACCTCAGCTCCCCTTCACCTCCCCCGCCCCACCAATTAGATATGACCATTTCTTTGTTCTACTCACAGCAAAACTTCTTCATCTAGTGGCCTTCATTTCCTATCTCTATTTTCTCACCTTTAATTTACTCTTTAACCCACCCTAATCCTAAACAATCTCCTGAAACTCAATTGTCAAGGTCACTAATGAATACCCAGCGGCCTAATTCCGTTGCCTCATCTTAGTACAGTAACCTCTTCAGGAACATTAGACCAAGCAGACCACTCTCTTCTACTTGAAGTAGATGTCTTCTCTTGTCCTCTACTTGTTCTTCTGGCTTTCCTCCTCCCTCTGATTTCCTCTATTGGTTTGTTTTGTCTCTTCAGGCGTCTTCTAAAACATGAGTACCTGAGGACTTGTACCAGGACTGCTTTCTCTCCTGTTTTCTCACCTACTCCCAAGGCTTTAACGTCAATAACCTCAGACATGCAGATGACACCACCCTTATGGCAGAAAGTGAGGAAGAACTAAAGAGCCTCTTGATGAAAGTGAAAAAGTTGGCTTAAAGCTCAACATTCAGAAAACTAAGATCATGGCATCTGGTCCCATCACTTCATGGCAAATAGATGGGGGAGCAGTGGAAACAGTGGCTGACTTTATTTTGGGGGGCTCCAAAATCACTGCAGATGGTGATTGCAGCCATGAAATTAAAAGACGCTTGCGCCTTGGAAGGAAAGTTATGGCCAACCTAGACAGCCTATTAAAAAGAAGACATTATTTTGCCAACAAAGGTCCGCGTAGTCAAGGCTATGGTTTTTCCAGTGGTCATGTATGGATGTGAGAGTCGGACTATAAAGCAAGCTGAGCACCGAAAAATTGATGCTTTTGAACTGTGGTGCTGGAGAAGACTCCTGAAGAGCCCCTTGGACTGCAAGGAGATCCAACCAGGTCATCCTAAAGGAGATCAGCCCTGGCTGTTCATTGGCAGGACTGATGCTGAAGCTGAAACTCCAGTACTTTGGCCACCTCATGCAAAGAGTTGACTCATTAGAAAAGACCCTGATGCTGGGAGGGATTGGGGGCAGGGGGAGAAGGGGAAGACAGAGGATGGGATGGTTGGATGGCATCACTGACTCGATGGACATGGGTTTGGGTGGACTCCAGGAGTTGGCGATGGACAGGGAGGCCTGGCGTGCTGCAGTTCATGGGGTCGCAAAGAGTCGGACACGACTGAATGACTGAACTGAACTGAATGATGTTAAATCTCGAATTTAAATCCTAACCCTCTTCTGTGAATATCCAACTATCTATCTGATATTTCACTTGGATACATTTAAAATAAACAGATACCGGATTCACAAATTTCCTGGCCCTCTCCCTATGAGACTTAAATCTTCAAATACCTACTCCTCTGAAGATTTCTGTCACAAAGAATACAGGGACAATTTTTTTTTCTTCCCTTACAGGGGCAGCCTTGCTCTTCCACACTATTACAGCAGCCTGAGTATGTATGTGCTAAGTCACTTCAGTCGCGTCTGACTCTTTCGACCCTATGGACAGTAACCCACCAGGCTCCTCTGTCCATTGGATTCTCCAGGCAAGAATGCTGGAGTGGGTTGCCATGTCCTCCTCCAGGGGATCTTCCCAACCCAGGGATTGAACCCACGTATCTTACATATCCTGCCCTGGCAGGTGGGTTCTTTACCACTCACACCACCTTATTTTGTGAAGAGTATAGTCAGAATTCATTATTTTCTGAATAAAAACGCCCTCTATACAGTGAGGGTTCTGAATGACACCTGGATCCAATGGCTAGATTAAAGCAGTAACATCAATAGATAAGGCAGGCAAGGTCTCAGCACCACATTAAAGCTCGAGGATGTATTCTACAATTTCTAAGAGGAAGCCAGAATACTAATTCTTTAGATATTCCCAGATTACGTGAATGTTGTTCTTATCAGGCATCAAATACAACAAAAAATAAATCACTGTGAAAACGTTGGCAATCAAACAGGCATTTTCCTGAGCAATGCATAACAGAAAAGTATGCAGCACCCTAAAAGCATTACTTTTTTGAATAAATTCACCTTGAGATTACCAAAAGCACCAGCTCTAAGATCGCTGATCCAATGCTTATTTAAATGGGGAGTGGCACCAGAGCCACTTTCAAAGACTATCCTTAAAAATCTTTAAATTCTGATATGCAAGCTTTAGCACAGTGTTCACCTATGCTGAACAGAGCTGACCTGAGTGACCAGTGGCTTCCCAGTGGCTCAGCGGTGAAGAATCCACCTGCCAATGCAGGAGACGCAGGAGACTCGAATTCGGTCCCTGGGTCAGAAGATCCCCTGGAAGAGGACATGGCAACCCACTCCAGTATTCTTGCCTGGAGAATCCCAAGAGCAAAGGAGCCTGCTGGGCTACTGTTCACAGGGTCACAAAGAATTGAACATGACTAAGCACACATGAGTGACCAATAAAACATTGCAGAAGCGTGTGACTTCTGAGGCTACGTCACTGTAAGACACTGTGGCTTCTACCCTGGTCCCTTGGATTGCTTACTGTGGAGCCAGCCTCTGGGTTATCAGGACACTCAGGCCACTCAGGTAACCTTATGGAAAGGTCAACATTTGGGTCCCAGGATGGCCTTTCCATAAGGTTACCTGAGTGTCCTTACAATGACTACCAACTTGCCAGCCAGATGAGTGAGTGAATGACCCCGGAAGCCGATCCTCTAGCCCTACTCAGCACTTGTTGCTCATGTAGGCAGAGAATAAGCAAAATACACAGATTCTTTCACCTTACTGTAATCCATAACAGAAATTCCTCCTAACCACCCCCTTGAATAACTAGCAAATGAGCCATCCTTGTCAGAATTTCCCCAATTATCTTAACCACGGGACCACTTCTGTTAAAGCCCAAACCAGTAGGATTTCGAAACTGAAGGACTGGCTAATCAGACTGAAGCAGAAAGCTGTTTATCCTCTTCCAGTATCTGCTTTGTAACTTTTGAAGTAAAAAAAAAAAACTGTTCTGGAGCTTGAATGAGAGTTATCATTATGATTTAAAATGCATGTTCTAGAATGCTACCTTGTGATGAAGACACAAATTAGAGTTTACCACAGTAGTGTATATATTTGCCCACCTAACAAGCTGAATTTGCAAAATTTGGGTTTCTGTGGACTACAGTGTGAAAAGCTAATCAACAAACTGGTCACAGTGATTACACTGTTACCTGTGTTAATCACACAGTGATTGCTTCTGTGGAGGGGACATGTGTAACTAAGAGACAGGGATGAAAAGTCAAAGTGTGAGTCGTTCAGTTGTGTCTGATTCTGTGACCCCCATGGACTATAGCCCACCAGACTCCTCTGTGCAGGAAATTCTCCAGACAAGAATACTGGAGTGGGTTGCCATTCCTTTTCCAGCGTGTCTTCCCAACCCAGGAACTGAAGCAGGGTCTCCTGCATTGCAGGCAGGTTCTTTTCCGTCTAAGCCACCAGGGAAGAGACAGGGACAGCATATTTATTTTCATTTCGTTTTCTCTTGCAGGTTTTGATATGTATACTGCACGCCGGTAATATCTGCTCAAGAATATAAATCTTTAAGTCTCTTCCTGACAAAACTACATTTTTTAACGTTTAAAATAAGAGAAACCTAAAACAACTTCAGTACTTATTCAAAATCATGCTCATTACTTTTTAAATTCAACCAAGTAAGACATTATCTCAGTATCTTATTAGTGCCTACATTTGAAGCAAGTTACATGTTACAATGCTAGAAACACCCAAGATGATATGACAAGAAACAATCAGGCTTTGATAACATAAAAGCAGAATATGATTTTTTAAAACCACGTGTGTAGATCAGCCTTAGAAAACAATAAAAAGAAAACTGGTGTTGTTATATCAATCCCAGACAAACTAGACCTTCATGCAAAATGCACTTTCAGAATAAAAGTGGAATACTTCGTAACAGTAAGTCACTAAGCAGATATCACTATTACACATTTCTATCCAAATACTAGGCTTCCCTGATGGCTCAGCAGGGGAAGAATCTGCATGAGACACAGGAGATGTGGGTTCAATCCCTGGGTCGAGAAGATCCCCTGGAGAAGGAAATGGCAACCCACTCCAGTATTCTTGCCTAAAAAATCCCAAGGACAGGGGAGTTCGGAGGGCTACAGTCTAAAGGGTTGCAAAGTGTCAGACATGACTGAGCAACCAAGCACAGTGTATATATATGTTCATCTACTAGCAATGTCTCAAATAAATAAAGCAAAAGCTGAGAGAATACAAGGGGAAATATCTACAGTGGTAAACGGGATATTTTAATACACTCTTGTCTGTGTAATTGATACAAGCAAACAAAAGGTCACTTATGACCCTGAAGATTTGAAATACGGGATTAACCAGCAAGATCCAATGTAAATATATTAGAACACCACATTCAATAGCTATAGGGAAAAAAATAATATACTGGGGCCACAGTGCAGATCTCAAATGTTAAAGGTCTGAAATCACAGACCTTTGAAACACTGAGATTGTTCTCTGATGACATTGCTATGTTGTTAAGAGTTCTCTGATGACATATCTTATGTTGTTAGAAATAAAAGACATTTGAAAACAACTAGAAAATCTCCATGTGTTCAGAAATCGAGAAATATAATACATTCAACTTATCCAAGTGTTAAAGTAGATACCAGTGAAAATTAGAAACCATTTTAAAGTGAATTATAAAAGTACTATATATTAAAATTTGAGTAATGTTGCTAGCTGAAACAGTACTTAGAGGGAAATGCTCAGCCTTAAATGCATATATTTAAAAGGGAGAAATGCTGAAAAGTAGTGATCTACAAGAAGTTAGCAAAAGAACAAAAAAGTAAATCCCAAAAAGTAGAAGGAAGGAAATACAGAGCGGAAATCAATGCAATAGAGAACAAATATGTAATAAAAAGAAAAGGAATCAGCAAGATTCAAAATTTGGTTCCTTTGAATGACTACTAAATTCCCAGGGAGACTGAATGAGGAAAAACAGAAGGTAGTTTTAGCCTATAACAGATACAATAAGATAATTCTTTACTGCAACCATTAAACGGATACTAATATTTATTATAAATAATTTTATGCTAGTAAATTTAAAAAGTTTAGATGAAAAGGACAACTTCTTAGGGGGAAAACTACCAAAATAATCAACAGAAAATCTGAGAAGGTTAAAAATTAAAAATCAAAGGAGTAATTAAAAATCTTTCCACAAAGAAAATTACCAGCCCAGATGGCTTCTCGGCCAGATTCTCACAGAAATTTAATGGAACAATTCAGTCCTACTTAAACTTTTTCAGAATAGAAAATGAGGGTCAGCTCATTTTATAAGGCTAGTATGAGATAACCGCTGATTTCAAATCCTGACAAGGACAATATAGGCCACCTCACTGATACAAAACTATTAACAGAATATCAAACTGAATCCAGAAATACATAAAAAGAGTAATACTGTAAAACCAAATTAGGTTTACCTCAGAAATCAGGTTAGGTTTAAGATTTTAAATAATATGTAATTCAATATATTAACATAGTGAAGGAGAAAAGTCATACAGTAATGAAAAGCTGCAACAACAACAAAAAAAGCATTAAATTCAAACAAACAGAACAAAACACAAAATTCTTAGTAAACCGGTACAGAAGGGAACTTCTTTAAACATGATGAAGGGTTTCACAGAAACAAAACAAAACGAACTTGAGCAAACAGGCCTGGAGGGAAATGCTGAAAGCTTCCTCTTGGAGACCGGGAACCAGAAGGGCAGGAGCTCTGGGGTGGTGGCAGCGCTGTGCGTCTTGACCTGAGCAATAAGTTCATGTGTGTTTGTGTGTTTGCAGTAACATGTAAAGTTCTCCATGGTGCTTTTATATACACCTTGAAATATATATTAAAGATAAAAAAGAAAAAAATATTTGGAAATAAAAGGCTAACCTAGCCTATCACTCAAGCTTGGCAACTCCGTAGGTCCTCACCTCCCCACCACCACCCAGCTACCGTTACTTTCAAACCAGTTAACATTTATTGGGCTTACAAGACATGGTACAATGTGGCAACATGTATCATGAACCTTAACAATGTCTAAGATGAAACCTTATTCCATTACATTACTCCAGTGCCAATCATTCCATTCTAAGGAAAAAGACAAAGAGAAAAAAATCCATGTGTTAAGACATTCACTGCCCACATGATGATAAAATAGAAAACCTAAACTAAATAACCAACTCCAGGAAACAATTAAGAAAAATAATTTTTACAATGGGATTATACAGTCAATAAAAATAAGATTTATCAAATATTCCAAGAAATGAATATAACCTAATTTTTAAAAAATTAGACATATACACATGTTTACACTGTAACAGGGGGGAAAAGTCATAGGCACAAAGAAGAAAGTGAAAGACAGAGGGAAGAAGAGAGGGACAGAGGGTACTGAAAGCGGGAGGGAAGGGTTGGGAGAGACGAAAACTCAACTGGTTTTCTTCATATGTTGAGCTTATGAATGTCATCTGTACTTCTGTATTTACTGAATTTTCTTTAATGACTACAGAAAACTTTAGTAATGGGGTACATAAGAGCTGAAGAAAATAATCACAAACCTAAGTAAAGTATCCTAAATATTTTAAAAAGTTCCTTCAAAGGGTAACTTTAAAATTTCAACTTTTATCTCAGTACCATTTTATTCAGATAAATTATTTAACATTTAAATTGTGTTAAGTCTATCATATGCTAGTTACTTAGCACAGAGAGAACTTTAATCATAATTAGTACTTAAAATAATATAACTTAAAAATAATAATTAGATTTCCAAAGATATATCATCTCCAATTTTCTGGCTAGAAAGTGAAAAGTGAAAGTGAAGCCACTCAGCTGTGTCCAGCTCTTTGCGACCCCATGGACTGTAGCCTACGAGGCTCCTCCATCCACGGAATTTTCCTGGCACGAGAACTGGAGAGAGTTGCTGTTTCTTTCTCCAGAGGATCTTCCCCACCCAGGGATCAAAGCCGGGTCTCCTGCATTGCAAGAAGATGCTTTTACCATCTGAGCCAAAAGGGAAGTTCCCTTGAGGCTTCCCTGTGGCTCAGCTGATAAAGAATCCGCCTGCAATGTGGGAGACCTGGTACAGTCCATGGGGTCACAAAGGTCAGACACGACTGAGTGACTTTCTAGCTAGCTGCTGCTGCTGCTAAGTCGCTTCAGTCGTGTCCAACTCTGTGCAACCCCATAGACGGCAGCCCACCAGGCTCCCCCATCCCTGGGATTCTCCAGGCAAGAACACTGGAGTGGGTTACCATTTCCTTCTCCAAAGCACAAAAGTGAAAAGTGAAAGAGCAGTCGCTCAGTCGTGTCTGACTCTTCACGACCCCATGGACTGCAGCCCACCAGGCTCCTCCATCCATGGGATTTTCCAGGCAAGAGTAATGGAGTGGGGTGCCATTGCCTTCTCCAGACTTTCTAGCTAATAAAATCAAGTCTTTAAATGACCTTCAGAACTCCCCTTGGTCTACCCTGCCCACACCTACCCTCTGACCTGCCCTGCCACACACCCCCCACCCCCGCTTCAGCCACGGCCTCCCACATGCTGCTCTTCCAACATGCCAAGGACATTTCCACGTTAGAAGCTGCTGCTTGCTCTACCCGAACATTTCCTTCCAGATAGTTCCATGGCTTAATCCACTTCACCCAGAAAAGGGCTTCTCAAAAAGCCTTTGCTCACCAAACTACCTGAAGTATTACAGTATCCTGTTACTTTTTAATCCCCTGAATCTATCTTATTCTGCTTCAAAACCTGTGAGCTCCCTGACGTGTGTGTGCAACTGAGTGTGCACACATGAATAATGTCTATGCCCCTCGCTGATATTTAAGCTCAGGAAGCACAGCTCTACTTTGTTTACCATTGTGTCACATGACCTGCCAATAGCAGGCTTTCAAAAATACTTGTTGAAAGAACAAAAGATGGTAACTGGTTTTAGTTTTGCTGAGAAAATAATGATGGAACACTACTAGAATTCAGTAAAGCTTTCAAATGAATTCATTCTCAATCACAAGAGCATTACACACATACTTTGGTGGTAGGAGTACAACGTTCACAATTCAGGGTTCAGTAACAGGAAGGAATGGGGACTTCTTATGTTTCTCTGCCCCTTTCCATATCCTTCCTTCCTCTCATTCATTCATAAATGGTTACTGTGTACCACTAAGTCAGAGAGTATTCTACACATTAAGAACACACAGACAATTAAGGCAAGTTAATGCATGAGACATATGAGCATAATAACCATAGAACATGGCATGCAACAGAGTTCTGTGAAGTTGTAACATAACAGAGGAAGTAATCCACTTTTAGGGGCAGGTGTTCAGGGAAGTTTCAACAGTGATGACATTCAACAAACACTTGCAAAACCAAATAACAAAAGATATGCTTCATTTGACTTTACATATGAAATGAGAGTATTAAGTCTGAAAGTGCTACAGTAATTTGCTACCATGAGATAAGCTCGCTTGAGAGCGAAACCAAAACAAGAGGAATGCCAGAGCAGGACCAGAGAAACTAAGCCAAGTCCTTGATGATTTCAGACTGGATGAAGCCCCAGATGAAGTTCAAGGACAAGACCTAATCATGCCCTTTACTGTGTAGCCAGTCTGAATTTGGTTTTCTGTCACTTGCAATATAAGTATACAGAGGAATCTCAGCGAATTCTTTGAAAAAAACCAAAGCATTTGTTTTTTCAGTGTACAGGGGCACTATTGGTATTCTGGAAGGGACAATTCTTGTTTTGCAGGCAAACATCACAGGACACTTGGTATATCTCGTCTCTACCAGACCCACAGATTTCCAAACACCACTCATCTTCAAGAAGAGCCAGAGGTCTATTCCCTGTTAGTTGCTACCTGTATCCATTCCTCACAGTGCACGCGTAAATGTTCTTAACAACAACCTTAAAAGAACTGGGATATACCACTCAAATATACTAATTTTATATAGTAATCCATTTTAATTAGTCATTCATGACTATCTAAATGACTGATTCAGTCCTAAGCACAGCTTATACCTGCTCTTGAGATAAGCAGTGCTTTAAGAATGCCACTACTATCTGAAAATTCTCATTCATTTAAGCTTACTTCTCCATACAATATTATCAATATATGTCACTGACAATGTTGGTTATCTTCCCTGTAGCCATTCATCTAATTACTTCCTAGACTGAAATGCTAGATATTGGTTTTTCTAGTCCCCTTGCAACTAGGGCATAAGTAATAAGGCCAAAATGAAACCTGATACAGGCTTTCTGTAAAAGGTTTACTTGCTTCATCAAGAGATGAGAGGGCAAACTTCCTCCCGTCTTTGGTGGTTGTGTCAGAATGTGATGCCTGGAGCAGAAAGAGAAACATGCAACTATGAAAGGATAAACCTGAGCACAAAGGTCGCCACACTACAGATAAAGATGGAAAGCACTTGGATTCAATCTAGAGGGGAAGCCAGTCTGAGCAGGAACCCAAATGGGAGGGCAGTTTAGAGGAAACGGAAACACAGAACCTCTGTGCTGACTGAGGACTGAGGACTGAGCAAAGCCAAGCTTATGCACAAACTGCCCTTTAAACTAATCCTACCTATGCCTTTGCCAATTACCTGAGCTAATACACTTCTTCTGTTTTTAAATCCTATTTGCATCCTAACTGATACAGGAAACAGCTATGTTTAGGGGAAAGAGCAAAATCGAGACACTGCAGGGAATGTAAAGAAACTTTCAGACATAAGAGAATCAGGAACTATAAAGCCAAGAAACAAGAAATCAGATCATTTCATTCCTATGGAGTATATTTCAGAAGCGGTCTAAGAAAACCATGGCTGATTGAGATAAGGCTGTTAGCTTTGGTAATTTGATCATCAAGATGACTTTTTAAAAACCAATTTCGGTGCTGTGATGGTAAGGGAAGTCAGAGTGCAAAGGAAAGAATAATTTACACTTTTAAGAACTCCATAATGCACCAAACCCTTGGAAAGACATGTAACGTGTGTTAAACTCCGTCGATTACAACTCTGTGACGTAAGTATAACATTCTGTGGTGTCCTTAGTCGCTCAGTCTTGTCCAACTCTTTGTGACCCCATGGACTATAGCCCACCAAGCTCCTCTGTCCATGCTGACTCTCCAACAAGAATACTGCATTGGGTTGCCATGTCTTCCTCGTATAACATTCTACTTTACAGACAAAGAATACAGCCTGAGTAGTAAGTTGCCCACAGCCACACAGACAGCAACTGGTTTCAGTAGACTTCAAAATCAGATCTTTGAAGCTTAAAAGTAAACGTCCTTCCTACTATACCCCTTCATGGATCACAGACTCGTCGTGGTGAAGGGGCTTGTGTAACTCAGTGAAGCCATGGGCCATGCCGTGCAGGGCCAGCCAAGACAGACGGGTCCTGGTGAAGAGTTCCGACAAAACGTGGCCCACTGGAGGAGGGAACGGCAAACCACTCCAGCAGTCCTGCTGCGAAAACCCCACGAACAGCATGAGGCAGAAAAATAAGACACCGAAGATGAGCACCACAATCAAAAGGTGTCCAATATGCTCCTGGGGAAGAGTGGAGGGCAGTCTTTAGTTCCAGAAAGAATGAAGTGGCTGGACCAAAGCGGATATGACGCTCAGTTGTGTGGATGTGTCTGATGGTTAAAGTCAAGTCCGACGCTGTAAAGAGCTATTGCTCTTTTTTTGCATGGGAACCTGGAACGGCAGGTCCGTGAATCAAGGCAAATCGGATGTGGTGAAGCAGATGGCAAGAATGAATATCTTAGGAATCACTGAACTAATATGGATGAGAATGGGTGAATTTAATTCAGATGACTGTTATATCTACTACTGTGGGCTAGAATCCCTTAGGAGAAAGGAAGTAGCCCTTAATAGTCAACAAGAGTTCTAAATGCAGTACTTGGGTGCAACCTCAAGAAAAAAAAAATAATCTAAGTTCATTTCCAAGGCAAACTGTTTAATATCAGTGTTATCTTAAGTCTCTGCCCCAACCACTAATGCCAAAGAAGCTGAAGCTGAACAGTTCTGTGAAGTAGAACTGCTGTAGTTCTCGAACTACACCTTCTAGAACAAACACCAAAAAAAAAAAAAAAAAAAAAAAAAAAAAAAAAAAAAAAGATGTCCTTTTCATCACAGGGGATTGGAATACAAAATAGGAAGCCAAGAGACACCCAGAATAATAGGCAAGTTTTGCCTTGGAGGGCAAAAGCAGGGCAAAGGCTAACAGAGTTTTGTCAAAAGAACACGCTGGTCATAGCAAACACCCTTTTCCAACAACCAAGAGACAGCTATACACACGGACATCACCAGATGGTCAATACCAAAATCAGATTATGTTCTTTGCAGCTGAAGATGGAAAAGCTCTACACAGACAGCAAAAAGAAGACCTGGAGCTGTCTGTGGCTCAGGTCGTGAGCTCCTAATAGCAAAATTCAGGTTTAAAGTGAAGAATGTAGGGAAAACGACTAGGTCATTTAGATACGACCTAAATTAAATCCCTTATGATTATACAGTGGAGGTGACAAATGGATTCGAGATGAGATCTGGTAGAGAAAGTGTCTACCAGATTCGTAAAACTGAAAGAGGTTCATATATGAGTTTATTGAAAGAGATTCATATGTTTTATATGAGTTTATATACGAGGTTCATCACTGGAAAGAGGTTCGTAAAATTGTATAGGAGGCAGTGACCAAACTAGTCCAAGAAAAAGAAATGCAAGAATCTTAAGTGATTGTCTGAGGAGACATTAGAAAGAGCTGAGGAAAGGAGAGAAGTGAAAGGCAAGGGAGAAAGGGAAAGATATACTCAACTGAGTGCAGAGATCCAGAGAATACCAAGAAGAGATAAGAAACCCTTCTTAAGTGAACAATGCAAAGAAAACAACACAATGGGAAAGACTAGAGATCTCGTCAAGAAAACTGGAGGCATCAAGGGAACATTTCATGCAAGGATGGACACCATAAAGGACAGAAATGGTACGCACCTAATAGAAGGAAAAGATATCAAGAAGAGGTGGCACGAATACACAGAGAACAGTACACCAGTCACTGTGGTCACTCACCCAGAGCCAGACATCCTGGAGCGTGAAGTCAAGGGGGCCTTAGGGAACATTACTACCAACAAAGCTAGTGGAGGTGACGGAATCCCAGTTGAGCTATTTGAAATTCTAAAGGATGATGCTGCTAAAGTGTTGCACTCAATATGTCAACAAATTTGGAAAACTCAGTAGTGGCTACAAGACTGAAAAAGGTCACAGTTTTCATTCCAATCCCAAAGAAAGGTAATGTCAAAGAATGTTCAAACTACCATACAATGGCACTCATTTCACATGCTAACAAGGTTACGCTCAAAATCCTTCAAGCTAGGCTTCAAAAGAATGTGAACCTAGAACTTTCAGATGTACAAGCTAGGTTTTGAAAATGCAGAGGAACCAGGGAGCAAACTGCCAACATTTGTTCGATTATAGAGAAAGCAACAGAATTCCAGAAAAACGTCTGCTTCTGCTTCATTGACTGCGCTAAAGCCTTTGAATGTGTGGATGGTAACAAACTGTGGAAAATTCTTAAAGAAACACCAGTACCAGACCACCTTACCTGCCTCCTGAGAAACCTGTATGCAGGTCAAGAAGCAAGTTAGAATCGGACATTGAACAACTGACTGGGAAAGAGTTATAATAAAGCTGTATCTTGTCACCCTGCTTATTTAACTTCTATGCAGAGTACATCATGAGAAACACTGGGTTGGATGAAGCACAAGCTGGAATCAAGACTGCTGGGCGAAATATCAATAACCTCAGATATGAAGATGATATCACTCTAAGGGCAGAAAGTGAAGAGAAACTAACGAGCCTTTTGATAAGGGTTAAAGAAGAGCATGACAAAGTTGGCTTGAAACTCAGCATTCAGAAAACTAAGATCATGGCATCTGGTCCCATCACTTCATGGGAAATAGATGGGGAAACAGTGGAAACAGTGTCAGACCTTTATTTTTGGGGGCTCCAAAATCACTGTGGATGGTGACTGCAGCCATGGAATTAAAAGATGCTTGCTCCTTGGAAGAAATGCTATGACAAACCTCAACAACATACTAAAAAGCAGAGACATCACTTTGCCGACAAAGGTCCGTCGAGTCGAGGCTATGGTTTTTCCAGTGGTCATGTATGGATGTGAGAGTTGGACCATAAAGACTGAGTGTCAAAGAATTGAGAATTGTGGTGCTGGGGAAGGCTCTTAAGCGTCCTGGGACTGCAAGAAGATCAACCAATCCTAAAGGAAATCAACCCTGAATATTCACTGGAAGCACTGATGCTGAAGCTGAAGCGCCAATACTTTGGCCACCTGATGCGAAAAGCCAACTCACTGGAAAAGACCCTGATGCTAGGAAAGACTGAAGCCAAAAGGAGAAGGAGGTGGTAGAGGATGAGATGGCTAGGTAGTGTCACCGACTCAATGAACATAAATTTGAGCAAACCCCAGGAGGTAATGGAGGACAGAGGAGCCTGCCATGCTGCAGTTCTTGGTGTTGCAAAGAGTTGGACACAACTGAGCGACTGAACAACAACTACACCAGGCTCCTAGGATTAAAGAATAAAAATACAGTGGCACAGCAGGCTCAAAATTCAGACTGGCTTCTGTGAGCTGCACGGCACACAGCACGGTGTTTGGCAGCCCTGGCAAAGGTATATTTAAGCATGCATGGAGGCTAGAGAGGGCAAAACTTAAAAAGGAGTGATCATGGATAATTACTGAGAAAGAAAGATAAAGAGGGATGATCATGGACACATCTGGAGAAGGTTGCTCTTGAAGAAAAGGAAGGACAATTCCTTCTTTTCAGAGAAGAGTAAATAGAGAAATGATATCAGGATAGAAAAGATTATACCTCAGATGCTTGAGATTTTTCTCAGGAAAGGAAAAGATCAAGTTATTTGCTATAAACACTTTCATGAAGTAAGACAAAAAAAAAAAACCCTCACAATCGACATTATAGATCTGGAGGATAACAGAACACTAACTGGTATGAAAACAATCCAAAATCCTCACACAACTGTCTCTTGTATCCTTCAGGGATCAAGATAGTGATTAGGCCTGTTCAGAACTGGGCACTAGAAAGATAAATTGACATAAAGTTAAGTATTCTAAGGTATCAATGATGGGCTGGTAAAAACTGATGACCATGGGATCCTGGTGACTAGGGGAGGCAAATGAAAAGAGCAGTAGGCTAAAGAATTGAATGAATAGACACAAAGACGGAAGGGTTCCTAAAGACAGGAAGAGGGGAAGAAAGAGAGAGAGAAAACGGGTTCCATAAGTGTGGAAGAGTGCTTGTTTGTGGTCAGACAGGTCTTGACACAATGCCTCAGGCAATGAGCTACTGCCTAGGGCTGAGCACTACCCCGTCAGCTAAAAGCACAGAATTGAGAGACAAGTGCCTGTAAAAACACGCAGTCCTCGGGTGCAGGAAACAAACAGGCTTACCTGGTGGCGCTAGTGGTAAAGAACCCACCTGCCAACGCAGGAGACAGAAGAGATGTGGCTCTGATCCCTAGGTCGGGAAGGTCCTGTGGAGGAGGAAATGGCAACCTGCTCCAATATTCGTGCCTGGAGAAGTCCCATGGACAGAGGAGTCTGGCTGTCCTGTGGAGACTGCAAGGAGATGGACGTGACTGAAGCGACTTAGCATAGCACAGCAACAAACAAGTGAATGAATCTGCCCGTACAGGAATCAAACACTTAAAATATCTCCTCTCCTTTTAAAATGAACAATTCTATCTCCAAATTTAAGAAATTCATCAAGAGGCTAAAAGTCTACAATAAAGGTTAAGGCAGATGTGTGTCAGGAGGTAGAACAAAAAGTTAAATCTGTCAGGCCAATTGTAACCCACCTGTTAAAAGACTTTTAGCATAAATTTCCAATAAGGCAACAACAGTTTGTGCTTTAGAAACTCTGGAGAGCACCTAGCATGGCTTCAAAAAAAGGATATCACTCAATTTAATTTTAAAAGCTCCACCCATTGCAATCTCAGTGGACACACTACCATTTATACTCATAGCTTCATTTTTCACCATTCTGCTGCTCTTGACACATTATCCAATTACAGGAAAAAATTGGGAAAAATCAGACATGGCAACCTCCACTACCACATCCCTCCTTCAGTTTGCACTTTTTACACCATTAATTCTGACTACTCTTGCCCTAGTAATAAATGAAGAAGAAATGACACTGGCACAATCTAAATTTTGCAGAAAATATCAAGTACAAGAAAGATTGCCAAGTAGTACTAATAACAATTGAGAACCCAAGAAATTTGAGAAGTTTCAAGTTTAAAAAGCGTTTTCTCCATTTCAGTCCTTTCCAAATAAAACAAAGGGCTTGGACAACACAAGATTGTGAAGCTTCAATGGACCATTTAGCCTAACAGTGAATAAAAGAATCACTAAAATCGCTTATCCTTTCTTGGGCTATTACATTTCTTACCCTCACAAAGCCTTCTTTTAAAACCAGGACCACTTCTCAATTCTTTCCCTGGATCTAGTATACATATGTCCCTCCGTCCGCCCCCCCACCTCCAAAAAATGTTTAGAGACCGAAGACTCGCTGTAGTCAGAAAAGGATTAATTTAGATGAAGAATCACTTGCCGTCACTGGCACCATTCCTCAAAACCATCAAAGTCTCCTGGGGGCTGGATCCCCCCGACAAGATGAACAAAATCCACTGGCGTCTGGATAGCAAGCTTTTCTTTGTAAGTCTATAAGCCTGGGAAAGCTTTCCAGACAGTTAAAAAGACTTCTCAAGGAAGCAAAAGGTCGAGACCAGGAAGATGGGGAGGTGACTTGCCCCAAGAGGAGACACCGAAGCTTGCAGCTTCACCCACCTGCCAGACGCTCGCCCCGCGGACAGAAGCACGGACGCAGCCCGGGCGCTTCCTCTCCTGCCGGACACAGCCCCTGCCGCCGCCGGAGCTCCGGACCCGACAGCACAGGGCGGTAGCGAAGTAGGCAAAGCGGCGACCGCACTCGAGCAGACGGGGGTGTACGTAGGGGGCGCCGGGGGGCTCGGGAAGGCAGCTCTGTGCTTGACCTTCCTCACCGGTGGCCAACGGCGCTCCCTGGGAACAGCATCCCGCCTCGGCCCGCTGCAGCGGCCGGGCTTCCTGCGGCCACAACGCGCCCCCGCGCTACTCGGCCGCCGCCATCTTGTCGGAGGCGGGAAAGACCGCACTGCGCAGGCGCGCGCCGACGCTGCCGGCTCCCCGCCATAACGCGCAGGCGCGGGGGGCGCTTCCCACCCCACCCCCCACCCCCACCCGCCGAGGCCGTCTTCCGCAAAGCCGTCTGCTCCCTCGCACGGGTGCTGCCAGGCTTAGTGGCCAGCCACAAACTGCACCGCAGCCGAGTTAATAGACCCTTCTGCACACCTCACAGTCAGTCATTGTGTAAAACCCTATCTGTGTGCCAGGTCCCGGGACAGGCGCTGGTGAACGATTAGTAAAACGCGGCTTCAGCGCTAACTGCTACTGCTGCTAAGTCGCTTCAGTTGTGTCTGACTCTGTGCCACCCCATAGATGGCAGGTCACCAGGCTCCCCGGTCCCTGGGATTCTCCACGAAAGAACACTGGAGTGGGTTGCTATTTCCTTCTCCAATGCATGAAACTGAAAGTGAAGTCGCTCAGCCCTGTCCGACTCTTAGCAACCCAATGGAATGCAGCCCACCAGGTTCCTCCGTCCTCCACAATTCTTGTTTCTTACCTGCACACCACCTTCGCTCTCTTGCCCCTTTGATTTTAATAACTTAAAACATACCTCTTCCAGGAAGTCCTTACTCTCACACAATTTGGTTAGTTCTTTTCTAATACCTCGCCTTACCTCTTTAAGCTTTATTTCATTCATTGTAAATTCAACAAGGAATATTTGAGTTTCATTTATATTCTAGATATGGTTCTAGGTTATAGCAATAAGGAAAATAAACTCATGGGACTTCTATTTTAGGGGAGAGTATAAAACAAACAAACAAAAAAAACAAACTTCAAAAAATCAACAAAATAACGTTTGATAGTGGTGAGGGATGGGAAGAGGAAAAAACCACCAAAAGTTAATGTTGGGTGAGGGGTGGTAATTAGCGATCTCTCTCCAGAGATGACACTTGATCTGAGGCCTGACTGACCACGGGGGCCAGAAGCTATGAGAATCATCCAGCCAGAGCGTTCTAGACAGAAGAACAGCAAATGCAGCAAACCTCTCATTCTTGAGGTGGGAGTGAGACCAGCACATAAAGGACAGAAAGACTAGGTGATGTGGACACCTGGGGAGGATATGTAGGGGGGTGGGGTGGAGGACCGGGGCAGTTTAGGTGGGACATTGAGGCCATGGTAAGAACTGGATTTTTACTTCATGGCAGCCCCTCCATCTTGCTGACACTGCCAGAACTCCTCCTCAAACACTTCTAGTTCCTGACTGCCTCGCTGGACATGCTGATTCCACTGTCTTGAAGACACTTGCTCTTGTTCTTTACACATCTAGCTTCTCATCTTTCAGGTTTCAGTTTAAATGTCACCTCAGAAAGGCCATCCTTCCTAAACTAAGTATCCCACCTGCCCTTTCATTAGTCTCCATCATTGCACCTGATCATTTCTTTATGGGCACCGAACATATTTTTCAATTATATATTCATTGCTTCTTCACCATTCAGTTCACTAAACTGAACTCCACCAGGGAGGGAAGATGTTTCACTTACTAGTGAATACTCCATGCCTAGCACCATGCCTGGCATGAATGATCACTCAATATGTGTTTGCTGTTTTTAGGAATGTCGAGTTTGTCAGCACTTAAGTAGCCAGTGGTATACTACATTGTTTTACACTGGTTTTTAAAAATAAATGCAAGTCATTTCCTGTTTATATACCCTCTGCTAGATTATAAATAAGAACCTTTGCAGAGTGAGAGAGAGAGGAAGAGAATGAGATGAAGAGTAGGTGAGGGGTAGTGGGCAAAGATTATATTTTGCATATATTTGCAGGGCTGGGAGGTGGAAGGCTTCGATTTAGTGAAGCACCTGTTACATGTGTCCTGCGTTTGGCTTAATGGTCACTACAGCCTTGCTAGGTAGTTATCCTTAGTTTTATACATAGCAAACTTGAGAGAGATTAAGTAACTTGCCTAAGGTCCTACATTAAGAGACAGTGCCAACCATAAAGTTCATGCCCTTCCCTTCAAGAGAAACTGGATTTTGAGATGGGTTTGTTTGGTGATTTGATTCTGTGTCATTAGCAGGCTTTTATTAGCCATTTCAGCCACTGCCATTTAAGAACCCCAATCATACTGCTGTTCTTGTATAGGATCTCAACAAAGGGCCTGATGTGAAATTGCTGTGATTTTTTTTTTTCTTTTGGACTCTGGCAGGGTTCATTTGACCATTCCCTCTTCATGTCTTTTTAAAACTTGTATTTCTTTTTATTAATAATGTGTACACGTTTGATCAAAGGAAAAGAGGAGATACAGAAAAATGGGTGCATTTCCTAAATGCTAGCTGCATCCCCTTGGTTAGGCTTGTTATTTTATGACTCTTTCATCTAGGTCCCAAGTAATACTTTAGACATCAAAGACAGTTCTCTGGCAAAGAGTGACAGCCTCATCACAACAATCACTTCTCCCATTTGCTCATCAAAATTATACACCATCATTTCCCTCCAAACAGGATAGCTGGGGGAAACTACGAGAAAGAATAGGGCCGCTATCCTGTATCCAGTGCCATTCAGGCTTTATATGAAGGCATTCAGTTTCTTTAATATCATTAACTCATGATAGCATACACCTGTCAATCAAACCCAGTTAGTCCATAAGCAAACCAAATAGTAGGTGGGAATACATACTTCAAAAGATTCTTCGATCTTCTACCCCCACTGTAGTAGGACTCCTTCTTGGAATAAATTCTGGAATCAAGGCAATGTCTTTGGTTTCTGTGGGATGCTCTCCTCATGGTTACCATCTGTTGTTGGTTGAATATTCTCCCACTCCTCAAAAGAAATGTTGAATTCCTAACCTCAAGTACTCAACAATATGAACTTATTTGGGAATAGGATCATTGCCGATGTAATTAAGTTCAAATGAGGCCATACTGGAGTAGGTGGACCCCTAATCCAATAACTAGTGTCCTTATAAGAAGTCAGCCAAACGGAGGAACAGACACACGGGGAGAAGGCTGTTTGATGGCAAAGGCAAAGATTGGTGTCGTGCACCTGCAAGCCAAGGAACACCAAAGACTGCTGGCCAGCCACCAAAACTGAGGAAGAGGCAAGTGAGGATTTCTCTACAGATTTGAGGAGAAACACAGTCGTGTCAACAACTTGATATCAGATGTAGAGGCTCCAAAACTGTGAGACAATAAATACCCATTGTTTTAAGCTACCCACTTCATGGCAATTTGTTACAGCGGCCTTAAAATCTAATACACCCCACTCTCTCCTCGTGTGTGTGTGTGTGTGTGTGTGTGTGTGTATATGTGTGAGGACGTGAAGTAAAGGAAAGAGACTGTCAGGGCTTGAATCAGAGGAAAGAGATGGGGATGGGCTTCCCACTCCAGTATTCTTTCTGGCAAAACCCCATGGGCAAAGGAGCGTGATGGGCAATAGCCCATGGGGTACCAAAGAGTCTGAGATGTCTGTTAAATGATGACTTAGCAGGCACACATGCATCCAAATTATCATTTAAGCCTGTGGCTCTGAAATGCAGCTAGTGATGCATTACTGGAGTGGGTTGCCATGCCCTCCTCCAAGGGATCTTCCAACCCAGTGATCAAACCCAGGTCTCTTGCATTACAGGTGGATTCTTTACCATTTGAGCCACCAAGGAAGCACTCAGTTCAGTTCAATTCAGTTGCTCAGTCATGTCCGAATCTTTGCTACCCCATGGACTGCAGCATGCTTGTCCATCAACAAGTCCTGGAGTTTTCTCAAACTCATGTCCACTGAGTCAGTGATGCCATCCAACCATCTCATCCTCTGTTATCCCCTCCTCTTCCTGCCTTCTACCTTTGCCAGCACCAGGGTCTTTTCATATTAGTCAGCTCTTCAGATCAGGTGGCCAAAGTATTGGAGTTTGAGCTTCAAAATCAGCTCTTCCAATGAATATTCAGGACTGATTTCCTTTAGGATGGACTGGTTGGATCTCCTTGCAGTCCAAGTGACTCTCAAGAGTCTTCTCCAACATCACAGTTCCAAGGCATCAATTCTTTGGTGCTAAACTTTCTTTATAGTCCAACTCTCACATCCATACATGACTACTGGGAAAACCATAGCCTTGACTAGACAGACCTTTGCTGGCAAAGTAATGTCTCTGTTTTGTAATATGCTGTCTAGCTTGGTCATAATTTTCATCCAAGGAGTAAGCATCTTTTAATTTCATGGCTGTAGTCACCATCTGCAGTGATTTTGGAGCCCAGAAAGATAAAGTCTACCACTGATTCCACTGTTTCCCCATCTATTTGCCATGAAATCATGGGACCGGATGCCATGAACTTTGTTTTCTGAGTGTTGAGCATTAAGCCACCTTTTTCACTCTCCTCTTTCACTTTCATCAAGAGGCTCTTTAGTTCTTCTTCACTTTCTGCCACAAGGAGGGTGTCATCTGCATATCTGATGTTATTGATATTTCTCCCAGGAATCTGGATTCCAGCTTATGCTTCATCCAGCCCAGGGTTTCTCATGATGTACTCTGCATATAAGTTAAATAAGGAGGGTGACAAGATACAGCCTTGACGTACTCCTATTCCTATTTGGAACCAGTCTGTTGTTCCATGTCCAGTTCTAACTGTTGCTTCCTGACCTGCATACAGGTTTCTCAACAGGCAAGTCAAGTGGTCTGGCATTCCCGTCTCTTTCAGAATTTTCCAGTTTGCTGTGATCCACACTGTCAGAGGCTTTGGCATAGTCAGTAGAGTAGAAATAGATGTTTTTCTGGAACCCTCTTGCTTTTTTTTTTTTTTTTTTTTTTTTTTTTCCGCTGGGCTTTGCTTTATTGCACATCACAGATACTGTGTTTTTTCACAAATAGAAGGTCTGTGGCAAACCTACATGGCCAGATGATGGTTAGCACTCTTTAGCAATAGAGCATTTTTCAATTAAGGTGCGTGCATTTTTTTTTTTTTTTTTTTTTTGCTTTTGTGATGATCCAGCAGATGTTGGCAATTTGATCTCTGGTTCCTCTGCGTTTTCTAAAACCAGCTTCAACATCTGGAAGTTCATGGTTCACATATTGTTGAATCCTGGCTTGGAGAATTTTGAGCATTACTTTACTAGTGTGTGAGATGAGTGCAATTGTGCAGTACTTTGAGCATTCTTTGGCATTGCTTTTCTTAAGGATTGGAATGAAAACTGACCTTCTTCAGTCCTGTGGCCACTCAATTTGCTGGCCTACTGAGTGCAACACTTTGACAGCATCATCTTTTAGGATTTGAAGTAGCTCAGCTGGAATTCCATCACCTCCACTAGCTCTGTTCATAGTGATGCTTCCTAAGGCCCACTTGACTTCACATTCCAGGATGTCTGGCTCTAGGTGAGTGAGCACACCAAGGTGGTTATCTGTGTTGTGAAGATCTTTTTTTGTACAATTCTTCTGTGTATTCTCGCCACCTCTTCTTAACATCTTCTGCTTCTGTTAGGTCCATACCATTTCTGTCCTTTATTGAGCCCATCTTTGCAAGAAATATTCCCTTGGTATCTCTGATTTTCTTGAAGTCATCTCTAGTCTTTCCCATTCTATTGTTTCCCTCTGTTTCTGTGCACTGATCATTGAGGAAGACTGCCTTATCTCTCTTTGCTATTCTTTGGAACTCTGCATTCAAATTGGTGTATCTTTCCTTTTCTTGTTTGCTTGTGGCTTCTCTTCTTTCCTCAGCTATTTGTAAGGCCTCCTCAGACAGCTATTTTGCCTTTTTGCATTTCTTTTTCTTGGGGATGGTCTTGATCCCTGTCTTCTGTACAATGTCATGAACCTCCGTCCATAGTTCATGAGGCACTCTGTCTGTCAGATCTAGTTCCTTAAATCTATTTCTCGCTTCCACTGTATAGTCACAAGGGATTTGACTTAGATCAACAAAAATTTACAACAAAAGTCACTGTTGTAAAACTGATATCACCCAACACATTAATAGAGCTACATAGAAGAAAAATATTATCATGCCGAAGGTGATGAAAAGACGCCTTAAAAACTCAATGCCCATTCTTATTGAAAATACTGGATATAAAAGCACACTTTTTAAACACAATATATTTCAGACCCACAATAAGCCAGCACCACCCGATGAGGAAATACTAGATATACTATATTACTAGAGTCAGGGAAATCCCCATTTTTACCACTGTTACTCATTTTTATCAGTCAACACAGAGAATGAAATTAGAAAGGAATACTACTGGTAGGGGTACAATTAAATAACTAGAATATCCAAAAGAACCAACTAAATATTACTACAACAAGATAATCTAGTAGTTTAGTCAAGTGCAAAACATAAAGAAATCTTTCCTTTATATGTACAAAGAGAAACCAGATAAACGATAAAATGAAAGAAAAGATCTTATCTATAATTTAAAAAAAAACAGGCATAAACTGAATAAAGTGTTCAAAACATGTATGAGAAAAACTATGGAACACTTCTGAGAGACACAAAGGTAGATTTCAACAAATGGAAAGACATATCTTGCTTCTGTACTAAAGATTCAGTAGCATAATGATGTCCTTTCTCCCTGAGTTAATTTTACATGGTCCCCAAATAAATACTATATAAAAAATTTTTTTTTATTTTGTTTGCTACAGCTAGACAACTGGAAAGAAAAAACAAGCAAAAAAAAAGGGAAAATATGAAGGGAAGAGCAAGAGTATTCCTATGACATATTAAATAATTGCTGCAAAGCCATTATAAGTAAAAGAGTACGAAGTCAAATGTACTGTATCAGTAAGCTAATTTCTTAGCTCTTATCATTATACTATGGATATATAAGATGTTAACATTAGGAGAAACTAACTGAAGGGTACATAGGAACTCTCTTATTTTTCTCTTTTATAAGTACAAAGTCATTTAAAAATAAAAAGACTTTAAAAAGCTATGATACTGGCAGATCAACCAAGGGAACACATTTTTTTAAATTCCAGAAGTATATGAAAAGTTAGTCATAGTAAAGGTAGCATCTCAAAGACATGTAAGAAGATGAACTTGAAATAAGCGGCAAGCATATGACCCAGCAATCCCACTTCTGGGCATACACACCGAGGAAACCAGATCTGAAAGAGACACGTGCACCCCAATGTTCATCGCAGCACTGTTTATAATAGCCAGGACATGGAAGCAACCTAGATGCCCATCAGCAGACGAACGGATAAGGAAGCTGTGGTCCATATACACCATGGAATATTACTCAGCCATTAAAAAGAATTCATTTGAATCAGTTCTAATGAGATGGATGAAATTGGAGCCCATTATACAGAATGAAGTAAGACAGAGAGACAAAGAACATTACAGCATACTAACACATATATATGGAATTTAGAAAGATGGTAATGATAACCCTATACGCAAAACAGAAAAAGAGACACAGATGTACAGAACAGACTTTTGGACTCTGTGGGAGAAGGCGAGGGTGGGATGTTTCGAGAGAACAGCATCGACACATGTATATTATCTATGGTGAAAGAGATCACCAGCCCAGGTTGCATGCATGAGACAAGTGCTCGGGGCTGGTGCACTGGGAAGACCCAGAGGGATCGGGTGGAGAGGGAGGTGGGAGGGGGGATCGAGATGGGGAACACATGTGTATCCATGGCTGATTCATGTCAATGTATGACAAAACCCACTACAATACTGTAAAGTAATTAGCCTCCAACTAATAAAAATAAATGAAAAATAAATAAATAAATAAGTGACAAGGGCAGCAGGGCAGCCATGAGGAAGCATAAGACGGCACCTATCTCTCAAACTGCACATTAGGGTAAGTTATAGAAGAAACAGGGGTTCAAGTGCTAACAACATCACATGGCATTTAAATTACAGAAGAGAGTTGTGTTTGTAATTAAAAATACTTAAATGGAACATACCCTCTTCCAAGGAGGCTATTATAGAGCAACGAACATTTTAATTTCAACTTATTTGTGAAAGGGTAAGGCACATGGAAGGCTTGTTGGACCTCTGAAATGATTATGTCTATTACTACAATAGGGTTAATAAATCAAGTTCTTAGGTTATATCAAACAAATGGGACAGGTTTTTACTGGGAAAAAAGCATAACTACTTTTAATTAAACAGGATACATCCATGAAGTGGAATATTACACTGGCATTAAAAATGAGGTTGATGTACAAACAAACAAAAAGAAGAGAGAAAACAAGAGAGTATAGATCACTACGTCTCATACTGTTCATCCTGTTTTAGTAAAAAATAAAAGGGTTGTAAAAAGATAAAAATGTCAGTGAGAAAAAGTACACTGACTGCCTCTGGAAAGGTCTCAGCTCTGCTGAGAAGATGCCTTCCTTTTCATTGTATACGTTTTTGTAAAGTTTGAAGATCAGAGCAAAAGGTTAGTTTCTTTAAAAGATTGAATATTAGAGACAGACAAGATCCCAAATATATAAAGTGAACACAGTTTAAAGGTGGGGGGAATTGACTCAAGAAAGAAATAGATAATCTTAATAGTTCTACAACTACTGAAAGCTAGAGGAGTTTAAATGTTTCCCCTTTCCTCTGTCCAACACACACAAAAATACCAGATTCAAATGGCTTTATCAACACCTTCTACCAAACATTTGAGAAATGCATCATTCCAACCTTAACAAAATTAAATTATGTCATAGAAGATAATTAGATACAATTGTATTATGTAATTCATGTGGCATTAAGTGAAAATGCAGAATTATCAAATTATTAATACACAAATATTTATAACTAGATAACATATATTATAAATATTTTGTTAAATTATATAAGTTATGATAGTTGTATAATTTATATAATCTAATAATTATATAAATTTATTAAATGACAGTGATCATAATAATTATGAATTAAAGTTAAATACATACTGTATTTGTAATATGATACTATCTAGCCAACTAGCCTTGTCTTTTTTTAAATGAACTATGTATGTGCACAGAGAAGACTGAAAGATCACTAAAATGTCAAGGGTCTTCCCTGGGTGTAGAAATGATAAAAATCGTGATTTTTCTAAATTTTATAACACTTCTACCAACTAACACACATTATTTCTGTATTTTTTCCTCCAAAAGTTAAGTACCTCTAGTTTGGACACAATTTGAAATCATCACATTTGAAGGAGAAGAAAAGTAAGGGAGCCAAAGGCAGATTCAGGTACATATATAAATTGTGGGGGAGCCTTTCTTAATACAAATTAATTCAAAATTGCTAGTGCTACTGCAAAAGGGCACAGGAACTCCAATTAAAGATTACTATTCACATACATAGAAAACTGAGGCTCGAAGAAATTTCAAGGTTAATTCAGGTCCACCCACAGTGAAGTGGCAAGCCAGTGTTGGTCAAATCCTCATGAGCAGATCATGCTAGACCACCTACCTAGATATACGTACAGTAGGTGCTCTGTATCCTTGGGTTCTCCATTCAACCACTGTGGATTCAACCAGCCACGGGTCAAAAATATACAGAAAAGATCTGGGGAAAGTTCCAAAAGACAAAACTTGCATTTGCCAAGCAGCCTGGCAACTACTTACATAGCACTTACAAGGTTATTATAACAAACCTAGAGACGACTTAAAGTATAATGGGAGGGATATATGTAGACTATATGTAAATACTATACTGTTTTATATTAATAAAAGGGACTTGAGCATCTCTGGGTTTTGATATCCTCCAAGGTCTCAGAACCAACCACTCACAGTTACTAAACGATGACTGTGTTATCTCCCAGAGCAGCTTGTTTCTCCTTCAGAGTCTCATGATTCCTAAAAAGTTACGTGTTCAGTTTGCATTCCCACCAACTGTGTAAGAGGGTTCCCTTTCCTCCACACTCTCTCCAGCACTTATTGCCTGCAGACTCTTGGATAGCACCCATTCTGACTAGCGTGACATGGTACCTCATTGTGGTTTTGATTTGCATTTCTCTGATAATGAGTGATGTTGAGCATCTTTTCATGTGTCTGTTAGCCATCTGTATGTCTTCTTTGGAGAAATGTCTGTTTAGTTCTTTGGCCCATTTATTGATTGGGTCTTTTCTTGTTCTGGAACTGAGCTGCAGGAGTTGCTTGTATGTTTTTGAGATTAATTCTTTGCGAGTTGCTTTGTTTGCTATTATTTTCTCTCATTCTGAAGGCTGTCTTTTCACTGTTGGTGGGAATGCAAACTAGTACAGCCACCGTGGAGAACAGTGTGGAGATTCCTTAAAAAACTGGAAATAGAACTGCCATACGACCGAGCAATCCCACTGCTAGGCATACACACCAAGGAAACCAGAATTGAAGGAGACATATGTACTCCAATGTTCATCGCAGCACTGTTTACAATAGCCAGGACATGGAAGCAACCTAGATGTCCATCGGCAGACGAACGGATAAGAAAGCTGTGGTACACATATACAGTGGAATGTTACTCAGCCATTAAAAAGAATGCATTTGAATCAGTTCTAATGAGGTGGATGAAACTGGAGCCTATTTATACAGAGTGAAGATAGAAAAACACCAATACAGTGTACTAACGCATATACATGGAATTTAGAAAGACGGTAACGATGACCCTATCTATATGCGAGACAGCCAAAGAGACACATGTGTGAAGAACAGACTTTTGGACTCTGGGGGAGAAGGCGAGGGTGGGATGATTTGAGAGAATAGCATTGAAACATGTATATTATCATATGTGAAACAGATCACCCGGACAGGCTTGATGCATGAGGCACGGTGCTCAGGGCTGGTGCACTGGGATGACCCAGAGGGATGGGATGGGGAGGGAGGTGGGAGGGGGGTTCAGGATGGGGGACACATGTACACCCATGACTGATTCATGTCAATGTGCTGCAAAACACACTACAACACTGTAAAGTAATTAGCTTCCAATTGAAATAAATTAATTAATTACCAAAAGAAGTTACGTGTTCAGTTATTATCATCCTAGCACCTAGCGCTGCTCAATAAGCATTTATTGAGTGAATCCATTTCTTAAATAATCAGAATAAGTGAAAACAAAAAATCTCAAACAGCTTAGACAGTATCAATAAATTCTCTTGACCCACAACTTTTTATCAATGAGTAACCACAGCTTTCTCTGGAAGATATCTAGAACAAAATCTCTTTAAATGCAAGAGGCATTTCCACATTTTTATGTTCAGTTAGTTAAATAACTAAAACTAAAGATAAACAGTTTCGGGTTGTCTTATGGAGTATGGCTAATCTATCAGGCGTCACTATCAAGGTAATCCTTGAAGGTAGGCATATAAGTAAAGGTAAAAGAAATTTAAAAACTGGAATGACTCAAAAATTAACTCTGTCAGAGTTAATTCTGCTTCACTGCTCTTATATGATATTAAAGACGTCAAACATGTATGCCCTGGTGTTGCGGTAGTGAATACGCTATATTACATGGTAAGAAGGACTTGGCAGATGTAACTAAAGTTATTAATTAGCAGACTTTAAAAAAAAGGAGACAAGATTCACTGTCACTCGTTTGGCACTTTCTCTGCATGCCATATGGTAGCCTGCAACCCTAAAGAAGGAACACACTCTAAAGAATGAGCTTACATGGGGAAGATGAGCCCCAGAGCACTGTGACCCTTGCCCTAAAGCTCAGAACAATGGCAAAGTTTGTTTTGGCTCTGTTTGGCTGACATTTATCCAATGCTGGCATTGAAAATATCTGCTTTAGTTAAGACCAGTATGGATGCAATAAAGAACCATGTAGTGACATGAGAAAAAAGATCTTCATAACCCACATAATCACGATGGTGTGATCACTCACCTAGAGCCAGACATCCTGGAGTCCGAAGTCAAATGGGCCTGAGGAAGTCTCACTATGAACAAAGCTAGTGGAGGTGATGGAATTCCAGTTGAGCTGTTCCAAATCCTAAGAGATGATGCTTGCTGTCAAAGTGCAGCACTCAGTATGCCAGCAAATTTGGAAAACTCAGCAGTGGCCACAGGACTGGAAAAGGTCAGTTTTCATTCCAACCCCAAAGAAAGGCAATGCCAAAGAATGCTCAAACGACCACACAATTGCACTCATCTCACACGCTAGTAAAGTAATGCTCAAAATTCTCCAAGCCAGGCTTCAGCAATACGTGAACCGTGAACTTCCAGATGTTCAAGCTGGTTTTAGAAAAGGCAGAGGAACCAGAGATCAAATTGCCAACATCTGCTGGATCACCGAAAAAGCAAGAGAGTCCCAGAAAAACATCTATTTCTGCTTTGTTGACTTGCCAAAGCCTTTGACTGTGTGGATCACAACAAACAGGAAAATTCTGAAAGAGACGGGAATACCAGACCACCTGACCTGCCTGTTGAGAAACCTGTATGCAGGTCAGGAAGCAACAGTTAGAACTGGACATGGAAAAAAACAAAAAACAACAAACAAACAAAAAATGAACTGGACATGGAACAACAGACTGGTTCCAAATAGGAAAAGGAGTATGTCAAAGCTGTACATTGTCACCCTGCTTATTTAACTTATGTGCAGAGTACATCATGAGAAATGCTGGGCTGGAGGAAGCACAAGCTGGAATCAAGACTGCCGGGAGAAATATCAATAACCTCAGATATGCAGATGATACCACCCTTATGACAGAAAGTGAAGAAGAACTAAAGAGTCTCTTGATGAAAGTGAAATAGAGGAGAGTGAGAAAGCTGGCTTAAAGCTCAACATTCAGAAAACGAAGATCATGGCATCCGGTCCCATCACATCATGACAAACAGATGAGGAAACAGTGGCTGACTTTATTTTTCTGGGCTCCAAAGTCACTGCAGATGGTGATGGCAGCCATGAAATTGAAAGACGCTCACTCCTTGGGAGGAAAGTTATGACCAACCTATACAGCATATTAAAAAGCAGAGACATTACTTTGTCAACAAAGGTCCGTCTAGTCAAGGCTATGGTTTTTCCAGTGGTCATGTACGGATGTGAGAGTTGGACTATAAAGCAAGCTGGGCACCGAAGAATTGATGCTTTTGAACTGTGGTACTGGAGGAGACTCGAGAGTCCCTTGGACTGCAAGGAGATCCAACCAGTCCATCCTAAAGGAGATCAGTCCTGGGTGTTCATTGGAAGGACTGATGCTGAAGCTGAAACTCCAATACTTTGGCCACCTGATGTGAAGAGCTGACTCATTTGAAAAGACCCTGATGTTGGGAAAGACAGAGGGCAGGAGGAGAAGGGGACGATGGAGGATGAGATGGTTGGATGGCATCACCAACTCGATGGACATGGGTTTGGATGGACTCTGGGATTTGGGGATGGACAGGAAGGCCTGGTGTGCTGCAGTTCATGGGGTCGCACAGAGTCAGACACGACCGAGTGACTGAACTGAGCTGAACTGAGAGACATGAGAAAGTTACCTTGTAACTTGTAAGGAATAACTCTTACAACCACAGTCAAACTCCTATGATTCAAGTAGGCCAATTCCAGAGCACTATGGTCCTGGACATTTTGACATGGACTTTCCTTGAGAATGGAGGTCACTTCCGTCTTGTTTTTATGTGGCTTTTGGATTAAAATCTTTGCTTGCTCAGCAATACACATCAGTGCCTAGTACTGTGCTGGTTGTATAGTACACTCTCAATAAAGGAGGGGGAGGGTGGCCCTGAGTGGGCCCAATGTAATCACATGAACCCGTAAATGCGGGGCTTCCCTGGTGGCTCAGTAGTAAAGAACTCGCCTGCCAATGTAGGAGATGCAGGTTTGATCCCTGTGTGGGGAAGATGCCCTGGAGAAGGAAATGGCAAGCCACTTCAGTAGCCTTGCCTGGGAAATCCCACAGACAGAGGAGCCTGATGGGCTACAGTCTATGGGGTTGCAAAGTCAAACACAACTTATCGACTAAACAACAATTCTCAGGCTTCGAAATTAAATTAGAATAAATTTCAAATCCCTTACCTCTGCTTACAAGACTGTATAACCTACCTCCTGCTTCCATTCCCACCCTCTTCCCCCACCTCCCCCGTTCTTTCCTCTCTCTAATGCCTTTGCACTGTCTGTCTTTCAGTTCGAGAACTCTGCTCCCAAATCTTCAAATGACTGCTCCACTGTTATCGTTCAGCTTTGGCATAAATGTCACATCTTCAAAGAGATCTTCCGTCGCCATCAAATCAACACTGGTACTGTCCTTAAACCTTCTATCATATACACTGTTTTCTCCTCAAAACATTTAACATCTAAAAGGCTCTAGGCATCTATCTGTTTATTTAATTTTGTCTCCCTCATTATCATTCCCAAACTAGAACATAAATTTCATGAGGATAGGGACCTGGATTCTCATGCACTGCTGTTGCCTTCACACCTACAACAGTGTTTGGGGCACAGCAGACATCCAATAACACTGCTGAATGTATGAATGTAGATGATACAAAGAGGAGTAAGATATCAACTTACAAATGTGCACAAGAAAAGTTTTAATACGAGGTAACATCTGTACCAAAGGATGAGAGATTTGATAATTTCTGGCTAGGCAATCAAGAATGAGTTCAGAGAGAAAGTAGCAAGAGAAGTAGCCTTTAAAGATATTTAGGAATTTTAGGGCAGTTTTACATTTTGTCTGGTAGGCTAAAAACTTTAGACATCTTCTTATAGGCAATGAAAAATACAGACATTTCAAATAAGGAAGGATACATGATTATGGCAAGATTTACAAAAGTTAATAGAACCAGTTGATATTTCTTACTTTAGAGAAGAAATAACCAAGCATTATATGCATATACTACTAATTTATAGTTAAAACTAATGACCAAAGACTTTTTCAATTGAAAAACATAACAACAGGAAAAAAAAAAACACAAAATTTTACACTCTATAATAAACTTAATTGTTTTAATTAGTCTTATTTTGACAATTTTGACAGCATACTTACTAATTTATGTTTTTAATAAGACAAAGAACTAAAAAATCACCTCTGACAATCATTTTACCAAATTAAAAAATATTCAAACATCTCCTCGTTACTAAAGGAAATGTTTTTTCTAAATTCTTAATGTGCTCTAATCTGATAAAATTCCACTTTCTGGTCATCCAATGTTTTAAGCAATCTTTCGTCTGGGGAAAAAAAAAAATCAAATTCTGATTAATTTTTTTTAATAAATGTTTAAGGCAGAATTTTATGTCTCCCCACGTGTCTTTTTAAAATCATGTCTTGTTGTCTTGTTTAATGTTTTCAGCTTTGATCTTTACTAAAAACCTAAAACAGCTATAACACTGCTCCCAAAGGTACAATTTACAATACAAACTTAGAAACCCTCCTCCATAAAGATGAGATGTCAACACTAAAGAGTTCAGGGACTTAAATTACCAAAACAGCACCAAATGTTTATGGTATCACTGTGAATTCAAGAAAAAGGAGCACACAGAATGAGTTTTTAAAAAATAGCCTTTTTTCCAAAACACAATTAAAACTACCATCACCTTAACATTTAAAATACTTAGATCACTTGGCCAATCATTTTTTCAGTTTATAGCACACAAAAGAGCCCTGGAAATACATTTGATTTGATAAGAAAAAGTCCAATTTTTAAATTGACATTAAAGACAAAATCTACTGTATATGCAAGAATAAATTTATGGCGTAACAATGATGTTTATTTCTTAGAACCTCAAACCAAATACTTGGGTCAAGACTTTTATTCTTACACGGTATCCTCAAGTTCTTACCTTGGATGAGAAAACAATGACCTTTTCAATACCCGATATACTGAAGATAGCATTGCCTAATTCTATACTACCATTTCCTGCTTTTTTTAATGTCGTCCCTCCCTCCTGCTTTATGCTGAATTTTAGCAGGTAAGGCAATGTATAGCCTATAAAATTATTTCATTTCTGAGTATCTGAAGATAAATGTTTTCTATTACAGGGTAAACAATCCAAATTTATTCTTAAGTAAAATGACAAAACCAAATCTACCTGGCATTACTGGATTGTGTCAATCAAATCAGAAACCTCTGGGTCACTTGCACTACTCAGAGTAGATCTAATACACAGATTCATTTTAGGGATTGAGAGAATGAATCACAGTAAGAGTTCAACATGAACACTTAACACTATAAAAGTGAAAGAGAGAAAGGAAAATCAAGGCAAACTAACAAATTTAATTCCTTCTTTCAATATAGATAAATATTTTTAAAACTGAAACTTATATTTACTTCATAAATCTTTAAAAAAACTTTCTTTGCCAAGTCCCGTAAGATCGGTAGAATTGTAGTGCTTCTACACTGCTTCTCTTCTATTAAAATAGAAAAAGCAGCACTGCTTCTATCAAAGATCAATACCCTAACGTGGGCATGGAGTCCAACTACTCCTGTCTTTGCAAGAAAACCACTGACTAACCTCTCTCTCTCCCGTATAGTCAGTTTCTCCTCTTCTACTGAACCACTATCATGAACAAATGTGCTCTATTATTACACATCTTAAGAAATTCCTCAGGACTTCCCGATAGCTCAGATGGTAAAGAATCTGACTGCAATGCAGGAGACCTGGTTTCGATCTCTGGGCCAGGAAATTCCTCTCCTGACCTCAGCTCCCCTTCACCTCCCCCGCCCCACCAATTAGATATGACCATTTCTTTGTTCTACTCACAGCAAAACTTCTTCATCTAGTGGCCTTCATTTCCTATCTCTATTTTCTCACCTTTAATTTACTCTTTAACCCACCCTAATCCTAAACAATCTCCTGAAACTCAATTGTCAAGGTCACTAATGAATACCCAGCGGCCTAATTCCGTTGCCTCATCTTAGTACAGTAACCTCTTCAGGAACATTAGACCAAGCAGACCACTCTCTTCTACTTGAAGTAGATGTCTTCTCTTGTCCTCTACTTGTTCTTCTGGCTTTCCTCCTCCCTCTGATTTCCTCTATTGGTTTGTTTTGTCTCTTCAGGCGTCTTCTAAAACATGAGTACCTGAGGACTTGTACCAGGACTGCTTTCTCTCCTGTTTTCTCACCTACTCCCAAGGCTTTAACGTCAATAACCTCAGACATGCAGATGACACCACCCTTATGGCAGAAAGTGAGGAAGAACTAAAGAGCCTCTTGATGAAAGTGAAAAAGTTGGCTTAAAGCTCAACATTCAGAAAACTAAGATCATGGCATCTGGTCCCATCACTTCATGGCAAATAGATGGGGGAGCAGTGGAAACAGTGGCTGACTTTATTTTGGGGGGCTCCAAAATCACTGCAGATGGTGATTGCAGCCATGAAATTAAAAGACGCTTGCGCCTTGGAAGGAAAGTTATGGCCAACCTAGACAGCCTATTAAAAAGAAGACATTATTTTGCCAACAAAGGTCCGCGTAGTCAAGGCTATGGTTTTTCCAGTGGTCATGTATGGATGTGAGAGTCGGACTATAAAGCAAGCTGAGCACCGAAAAATTGATGCTTTTGAACTGTGGTGCTGGAGAAGACTCCTGAAGAGCCCCTTGGACTGCAAGGAGATCCAACCAGGTCATCCTAAAGGAGATCAGCCCTGGCTGTTCATTGGCAGGACTGATGCTGAAGCTGAAACTCCAGTACTTTGGCCACCTCATGCAAAGAGTTGACTCATTAGAAAAGACCCTGATGCTGGGAGGGATTGGGGGCAGGGGGAGAAGGGGAAGACAGAGGATGGGATGGTTGGATGGCATCACTGACTCGATGGACATGGGTTTGGGTGGACTCCAGGAGTTGGCGATGGACAGGGAGGCCTGGCGTGCTGCAGTTCATGGGGTCGCAAAGAGTCGGACACGACTGAATGACTGAACTGAACTGAATGATGTTAAATCTCGAATTTAAATCCTAACCCTCTTCTGTGAATATCCAACTATCTATCTGATATTTCACTTGGATACATTTAAAATAAACAGATACCGGATTCACAAATTTCCTGGCCCTCTCCCTATGAGACTTAAATCTTCAAATACCTACTCCTCTGAAGATTTCTGTCACAAAGAATACAGGGACAATTTTTTTTTCTTCCCTTACAGGGGCAGCCTTGCTCTTCCACACTATTACAGCAGCCTGAGTATGTATGTGCTAAGTCACTTCAGTCGCGTCTGACTCTTTCGACCCTATGGACAGTAACCCACCAGGCTCCTCTGTCCATTGGATTCTCCAGGCAAGAATGCTGGAGTGGGTTGCCATGTCCTCCTCCAGGGGATCTTCCCAACCCAGGGATTGAACCCACGTATCTTACATATCCTGCCCTGGCAGGTGGGTTCTTTACCACTCACACCACCTTATTTTGTGAAGAGTATAGTCAGAATTCATTATTTTCTGAATAAAAACGCCCTCTATACAGTGAGGGTTCTGAATGACACCTGGATCCAATGGCTAGATTAAAGCAGTAACATCAATAGATAAGGCAGGCAAGGTCTCAGCACCACATTAAAGCTCGAGGATGTATTCTACAATTTCTAAGAGGAAGCCAGAATACTAATTCTTTAGATATTCCCAGATTACGTGAATGTTGTTCTTATCAGGCATCAAATACAACAAAAAATAAATCACTGTGAAAACGTTGGCAATCAAACAGGCATTTTCCTGAGCAATGCATAATAGAAAAGTATGCAGCACCCTAAAAGCATTACTTTTTTGAATAAATTCACCTTGAGATTACCAAAAGCACCAGCTCTAAGATCGCTGATCCAATGCTTATTTAAATGGGGAGTGGCACCAGAGCCACTTTCAAAGACTATCCTTAAAAATCTTTAAATTCTGATATGCAAGCTTTAGCACAGTGTTCACCTATGCTGAACAGAGCTGACCTGAGTGACCAGTGGCTTCCCAGTGGCTCAGTGGTGAAGAATCCACCTGCCAATGCAGGAGACGCAGGAGACTCGAATTCGGTCCCTGGGTCAGAAGATCCCCTGGAAGAGGACATGGCAACCCACTCCAGTATTCTTGCCTGGAGAATCCCAAGAGCAAAGGAGCCTGCTGGGCTACTGTTCACAGGGTCACAAAGAATTGAACATGACTAAGCACACATGAGTGACCAATAAAACATTGCAGAAGCGTGTGACTTCTGAGGCTACGTCACTGTAAGACACTGTGGCTTCTACCCTGGTCCCTTGGATTGCTTACTGTGGAGCCAGCCTCTGGGTTATCAGGACACTCAGGCCACTCAGGTAACCTTATGGAAAGGTCAACATTTGGGTCCCAGGATGGCCTTTCCATAAGGTTACCTGAGTGTCCTTACAATGACTACCAACTTGCCAGCCAGATGAGTGAGTGAATGACCCCGGAAGCCGATCCTCTAGCCCTACTCAGCACTTGTTGCTCATGTAGGCAGAGAATAAGCAAAATACACAGATTCTTTCACCTTACTGTAATCCATAACAGAAATTCCTCCTAACCACCCCCTTGAATAACTAGCAAATGAGCCATCCTTGTCAGAATTTCCCCAATTATCTTAACCACGGGACCACTTCTGTTAAAGCCCAAACCAGTAGGATTTCGAAACTGAAGGACTGGCTAATCAGACTGAAGCAGAAAGCTGTTTATCCTCTTCCAGTATCTGCTTTGTAACTTTTGAAGTAAAAAAAAAAAACTGTTCTGGAGCTTGAATGAGAGTTATCATTATGATTTAAAATGCATGTTCTAGAATGCTACCTTGTGATGAAGACACAAATTAGAGTTTACCACAGTAGTGTATATATTTGCCCACCTAACAAGCTGAATTTGCAAAATTTGGGTTTCTGTGGACTACAGTGTGAAAAGCTAATCAACAAACTGGTCACAGTGATTACACTGTTACCTGTGTTAATCACACAGTGATTGCTTCTGTGGAGGGGACATGTGTAACTAAGAGACAGGGATGAAAAGTCAAAGTGTGAGTCGTTCAGTTGTGTCTGATTCTGTGACCCCCATGGACTATAGCCCACCAGACTCCTCTGTGCAGGAAATTCTCCAGACAAGAATACTGGAGTGGGTTGCCATTCCTTTTCCAGCGTGTCTTCCCAACCCAGGAACTGAAGCAGGGTCTCCTGCATTGCAGGCAGGTTCTTTTCCGTCTAAGCCACCAGGGAAGAGACAGGGACAGCATATTTATTTTCATTTCGTTTTCTCTTGCAGGTTTTGATATGTATACTGCACGCCGGTAATATCTGCTCAAGAATATAAATCTTTAAGTCTCTTCCTGACAAAACTACATTTTTTAACGTTTAAAATAAGAGAAACCTAAAACAACTTCAGTACTTATTCAAAATCATGCTCATTACTTTTTAAATTCAACCAAGTAAGACATTATCTCAGTATCTTATTAGTGCCTACATTTGAAGCAAGTTACATGTTACAATGCTAGAAACACCCAAGATGATATGACAAGAAACAATCAGGCTTTGATAACACAAAAGCAGAATATGATTTTTTAAAACCACGTGTGTAGATCAGCCTTAGAAAACAATAAAAAGAAAACTGGTGTTGTTATATCAATCCCAGACAAACTAGACCTTCATGCAAAATGCACTTTCAGAATAAAAGTGGAATACTTCGTAACAGTAAGTCACTAAGCAGATATCACTATTACACATTTCTATCCAAATACTAGGCTTCCCTGATGGCTCAGCAGGGGAAGAATCTGCTGGCAACGCATGAGACACAGGAGATGTGGGTTCAATCCCTGGGTCGAGAAGATCCCCTGGAGAAGGAAATGGCAACCCACTCCAGTATTCTTGCCTAAAAAATCCCAAGGACAGGGGAGTTCGGAGGGCTACAGTCTAAAGGGTTGCAAAGCGTCAGACATGACTGAGCAACCAAGCACAGTGTATATATATATGTTCATCTACTAGCAATGTCTCAAATAAATAAAGCAAAAGCTGAGAGAATACAAGGGGAAATATCTACAGTGGTAAATGGGATATTTTAATACACTCTTGTCTGTGTAATTGATACAAGCAAACAAAAGGTCACTTATGACCCTGAAGATTTGAAATACGGGATTAACCAGCAAGATCCAATGTAAATATATTAGAACACCACATTCAATAGCTATAGGGAAAAAATAATATACTGGGGCCACAGTGCAGATCTCAAATGTTAAAGGTCTGAAATCACAGACCTTTGAAACACTGAGATTGTTCTCTGATGACATTGCTATGTTGTTAAGCGTTCTCTGATGACATACCTTATGTTGTTAGAAATAAAAGACATTTGAAAACAACTAGAAAATCTCCATGTGCTCAGAAATCGAGAAATATAATACATTCAACTTATCCAAGTGTTAAAGTAGATACCAGTGAAAATTAGAAACCATTTTAAAGTGAATTATAAAAGTACTATATATTAAAATTTGAGTAATGTTGCTAGCTGAAACAATACTTAGAGGGAAATGCTCAGCCTTAAATGCATATATTTAAAAGGGAGAAATGCTGAAAAGTAGTGATCTACAAGAAGTTAGCAAAAGAACAAAAAAGTAAATCCCAAAAAGTAGAAGGAAGGAAATAAAGAGCGGAAATCAATGCAATAGAGAACAAATATGTAATAAAAAGAAAAGGAATCAGCAAGATTCAAAATTTGGTTCCTTTGAATGACTACTAAATTCCCAGGGAGACTGAATGAGGAAAAACAGAAGGTAGTTTTAGCCTATAACAGATACAATAAGATAATTCTTTACTGCAACCATTAAACGGATACTAATATTTATTATAAATAATTTTATGCTAGTAAATTTAAAAAGTTTAGATGAAAAGGACAACTTCTTAGGGGGAAAACTACCAAAATAATCAACAGAAAATCTGAGAAGGTTAAAAATTAAAAATCAAAGGAGTAATTAAAAATCTTTCCACAAAGAAAATTACCAGCCCAGATGGCTTCTCGGCCAGATTCTCACAGAAATTTAATGGAACAATTCAGTCCTACTTAAACTTTTTCAGAATAGAAAATGAGGGTCAGCTCATTTTATAAGGCTAGTATGAGATAACCGCTGATTTCAAATCCTGACAAGGACAATATAGGCCACCTCACTGATACAAAACTATTAACAGAATATCAAACTGAATCCAGAAATACATAAAAAGAGTAATACTGTAAAACCAAATTAGGTTTACCTCAGAAATCAGGTTAGGTTTAAGATTTTAAATAATATGTAATTCAATATATTAACATAGTGAAGGAGAAAAGTCATACAGTAATGAAAAGCTGCAACAACAACAAAAAAAGCATTAAATTCAAACAAACAGAACAAAACACAAAATTCTTAGTAAACCGGTACAGAAGGGAACTTCTTTAAACATGATGAAGGGTTTCACAGAAACAAAACAAAACGAACTTGAGCAAACAGGCCTGGAGGGAAATGCTGAAAGCTTCCTCTTGGAGACCGGGAACCAGAAGGGCAGGAGCTCTGGGGTGGCGGCAGCGCTGTGCGTCTTGACCTGAGCAATAAGTTCATGTGTGTTTGTGTGTTTGCAGTAACATGTAAAGTTCTCCATGGTGCTTTTATATACACCTTGAAATATATATTAAAGATAAAAAAGAAAGAAATATTTGGAAATAAAAGGCTAACCTAGCCTATCACTCAAGCTTGGCAACTCCGTAGGTCCTCACCTCCCCACCACCACCCAGCTACCGTTACTTTCAAACCAGTTAACATTTATTGGGCTTACAAGACATGGTACAATGTGGCAACATGTATCATGAACCTTAACAATGTCTAAGATGAAACCTTATTCCATTACATTACTCCAGTGCCAATCATTCCATTCTAAGGAAAAAGACAAAGAGAAAAAAATCCATGTGTTAAGACATTCACTGCCCACATGATGATAAAATAGAAAACCTAAACTAAATAACCAACTCCAGGAAACAATTAAGAAAAATAATTTTTACAATGGGATTATACAGTCAATAAAAATAAGATTTATCAAATATTCCAAGAAATGAATATAACCTAATTTTTAAAAAATTAGACATATACACATGTTTACACTGTAACAGGGGGGAAAAGTCATAGGCACAAAGAAGAAAGTGAAAGACAGAGGGAAGAAGAGAGGGACAGAGGGTACTGAAAGCGGGAGGGAAGGGTTGGGAGAGACGAAAACTCAACTGGTTTTCTTCATATGTTGAGCTTATGAATGTCATCTGTACTTCTGTATTTCCTGAATTTTCTTTAATGACTACAGAAAACTTTAGTAATGAGGTACATAAGAGCTGAAGAAAATAATCACAAACCTAAGTAAAGTATCCTAAATATTTTAAAAAGTTCCTTCAAAGGGTAACTTTAAAATTTCAACTTTTATCTCAGGACCATTTTATTCAGATAAATTATTTAACATTTAAATTGTGTTAAGTCTATCATATGCTAGTTACTTAGCACAGAGAGAACTTTAATCATAATTAGTACTTAAAATAATATAACTTAAAAATAATAATTAGATTTCCAAAGATATATCATCTCCAATTTTCTGGCTAGAAAGTGAAAAGTGAAAGTGAAGCCACTCAGCTGTGTCCAGCTCTTTGCGACCCCATGGACTGTAGCCTACGAGGCTCCTCCATCCACGGAATTTTCCTGGCACGAGAACTGGAGAGAGTTGCTGTTTCTTTCTCCAGAGGATCTTCCACACCCAGGGATCAAAGCCGGGTCTCCTGCATTGCAAGAAGACGCTTTTACCATCTGAGCCACCAGGGAAGTTCCCTTGAGGCTTCCCTGTGGCTCAGCTGATAAAGAATCCGCCTGCAATGTGGGAGACCTGGTACAGTCCATGGGGTCACAAAGGTCAGACACGACTGAGTGACTTTCTAGCTAGCTGCTGCTGCTGCTAAGTCGCTTCAGTCGTGTCCAACTCTGTGCAACCCCATAGACGGCAGCCCACCAGGCTCCCCCATCCCTGGGATTCTCCAGGCAAGAACACTGGAGTGGGTTACCATTTCCTTCTCCAAAGCACAAAAGTGAAAAGTGAAAGAGCAGTCGCTCAGTCGTGTCTGACTCTTCACGACCCCATGGACTGCAGCCCACCAGGCTCCTCCATCCATGGGATTTTCCAGGCAAGAGTAATGGAGTGGGGTGCCACTGCCTTCTCCAGACTTTCTAGCTAATAAAATCAAGTCTTTAAATGACCTTCAGAACTCCCCTTGGTCTACCCTGCCCACACCTACCCTCTGACCTGCCCTGCCACACACCCCCCACCCCCGCTTCAGCCACGGCCTCCCACATGCTGCTCTTCCAACATGCCAAGGACATTTCCACGTTAGAAGCTGCTGCTTGCTCTACCCGAACATTTCCTTCCAGATAGTTCCATGGCTTAATCCACTTCACTCAGAAAAGGGCTTCTCAAAAAGCCTTTGCTCACCAAACTACCTGAAGTATTACAGTATCCTGTTACTTTTTAATCCCCTGAATCTATCTTATTCTGCTTCAAAACCTGTGACCTCCCTGACGTGTGTGTGCAACTGAGTGTGCACACATGAATAATGTCTATGCCCCTCGCTGATATTTAAGCTCAGGAAGCACAGCACTACTTTGTTTACCATTGTGTCACATGACCTGCCAATAGCAGGCTTTCAAAAATACTTGTTGAAAGAACAAAAGATGGTAACTGGTTTTAGTTTTGCTGAGAAAATAATGATGGAACACTACTAGAATTCAGTAAAGCTTTCAAATGAATTCATTCTCAATCACAAGAGCATTACACACATACTTTGGTGGTAGGAGTACAACGTTCACAATTCAGGGTTCAGTAACAGGAAGGAATGGGGACTTCTTATGTTTCTCTGCCCCTTTCCATGTCCTTCCTTCCTCTCATTCATCCATAAATGGTTACTGTGTACCACTAAGTCAGAGAGTATTCTACACATTAAGAACACGCAGACAATTAAGGCAAGTTAATGCATGAGACATATGAGCATAATAACCATAGAACATGGCATGCAACAGAGTTCTGTGAAGTTGTAACATAACAGAGGAAGTAATCCACTTTTAGGGGCAGGTGTTCAGGGAAGTTTCAACAGTGATGACATTCAACAAACACTTGCAAAACCAAATAACAAAAGATATGCTTCATTTGACTTTACATATGAAATGAGAGTATTAAGTCTGAAAGTGCTACAGTAATTTGCTACCATGAGATAAGCTCGCTTGAGAGCGAAACCAAAACAAGAGGAATGCCAGAGCAGGACCAGAGAAACTAAGCCAAGTCCTTGATGATTTCAGACTGGATGAAGCCCCAGATGAAGTTCAAGGACAAGACCTAATCATGCCCTTTACTGTGTAGCCAGTCTGAATTTGGTTTTCTGTCACTTGCAATATAAGTATACAGAGGAATCTCAGCGAATTCTTTGAAAACAACCAAAGAATATGTTTTTTCAGTGTACAGGGGCACTATTGGTATTCTGGAAGGGACAATTCTTGTTTTGCGGGCAAACATCACAGGACACTTGGTATGTCTCGTCTCTACCAGACCCACAGATTTCCAAACACCACTCATCTTCAAGAAGAACCACAGGTCTATTCCCTGTTAGTTGCTACCTGTATCCATTCCTCACAGTGCACGTGTAAATGTTCTTAACAACAACCTTAAAAGAACTGGGATATACCACTCAAATATACTAATTTTATATAGTAATCCATTTTAATTAGTCATTCATGACTATCTAAATGACTGATTCAGTCCTAAGTACAGCTTATACCCGCTCTTGAGATAAGCAGTGCTTTAAGAATGCCACTACTATCTGAAAATTCTCCTTCATTTAAGCTTACTTCTCCATACAATATTATCAATATATGTCACTGACAATGTTGGTTATCTTCCCTGTAGCCATTCATCTAATTTCTTCCTAGACTGAAATGCTAGATATTGGTTTTTCTAGTCCCCTTGCAACTAGGGCATAAGTAATAAGGCCAAAATGAAACCTGATACAGGCTTTCTGTAAAAGGTTTACTTGCTTCATCAAGAGATGAGAGGGCAAACTTCCTCCCGTCTTTGGTGGTTGTGTCAGAATGTGATGCCTGGAGCAGAAAGAGAAACATGCAACTATGAAAGGATAAACCTGAGCACAAAGGTCGCCACACTACAGATAAAGATGGAAAGCACTTGGATTCAATCTAGAGGGGAAGCCAGTCTGAGCAGGAACCCAAATGGGAGGGCAGTTTAGAGGAAACGGAAACACAGAACCTCTGTGCTGACTGAGGACTGAGGACTGAGCAAAGCCAAGCTTATGCACAAACTGCCCTTTAAACTAATCCTACCTATGCCTTTGCCAATTACCTGAGCTAATACACTTCTTCTGTTTTTAAATCCTATTTGCATCCTAACTGATACAGGAAACAGCTATGTTTAGGGGAAAGAGCAAAATCGAGACACTGCAGGGAATGTAAAGAAACTTTCAGACATAAGAGAATCAGGAACTATAAAGCCAAGAAACAAGAAATCAGATCATTTCATTCCTATGGAGTATATTTCAGAAGTGGTCTAAGAAAACCTGGATGATTGAGATAAGGCGGTTAGCTTTGGTAATTAGATCATCAAGATGACTTTTTAAACACCAATTTCGGTGCTGCGATGGTAAGGGAAGTCAGAGTGCAAAGGAAAGAATAATTTACACTTTTAAGAACTCCATAATGCACCAAACCCTTGGAAAGACATGTAACGTGTGTTAAACTCCGTCGATTACAACTCTGTGAGGTAAGGATAACATTCTGTGGTGTCCTTAGTCACTCAGTCTTGTCCGACTCTTTGTGACCCCA